>NW_015176101.1:37366-42499 GCF_001447785.1 Gekko japonicus | reverse complement strand
GGAAATTAAAAGCCCCCCCCCCTTTGACCCCCCCCCCCCAAGCACCAAGATGACAGAGCATCACTTGCCCCAGAGTCCCTATCTAAACCTTGTGGCTAAGAGCCACTGATGGACCTCTGCTCCATATGCTTATCTAATTCCCTTTTGAAGCCGTCCGTGCTTGTAGCCGCCACCACTTCCCGTGGCAGTGAATTCCAAGTAGGTCTTCCATTTCGTCCTAATCCCTGTGGTCTTGTCTTCCCATGTGGTCTTCCGATTCAATTTCTCAATTGTCTCCTACTGCATGAAATCAAACAATTATTTCAGGTGTTTCTACAGTCCACTTACTCTTGTCCTCCCAGCCTAGAGCGATCACTGCTTTGCTTGCTATTATCATGACTTTAAACATAGCTTGGTTCTCTTTACTTACTGCTGGGTCTCCTCTTATACCCATTAGCATTAAATTGGAGTTAATGGTCAGTGAAACTTTACATATTCTTTTTATAATTTGTAATATTTTTGTCCAGAAAGCACTAACCTGTTGGGTGTTTTCCTTTTCTTGGAGAGCGGGAAGAATTCCAAGCAGGGCGGATTTGCTTTAATTCACGATTTAAATCACTAGTCAGTCAGACTGGATTTAAACCGTGGTTTTCTACAGAAAGAATCCTCCTTGCTGGAATAATCTTAATAGTTACAACCAGATGAAGGTTTCATTTCTGGAATAACAGCTCTGCAGATTGGATTTACAGTTCTATCAAAGAATTACTGATTTGATTATACTACTAGAAACACATCATAGACCGATAATTATGAAATTAATATGTTGCCGAAGGCTTTAAGTCTGTTCAGACGGCTCTTTAGATCTGCGCCGTGCACGAGTGCCTGGCGGATTTAAATGTAATTTCCAGACAGCAACATCTGGGAAACGTACCTCATCCGTGAGCATCCCGTTTTGCCGCGCTTCAGAGCCGCATTAAAAAGGTAGTACTTTAAAACTGGAGTTTTTGGTTCCCGATGGGCCATTCATGGACTTTCCCCCTTCTGATTGTTACAGTGCGCAATTAAAACAGGCGCCATTTTTTAAAATCTCGATTGCGCGCATGCGTGGAGAAACAAGGACACGATGTCACACCTATGCGCTTGTGCAAACTTTCTTTTAAAAAAACAAACAAAAACAAAACGCCGCACATGCCTCCTTCAGTGGACGCCATCTGGACAATCCACAGCGGAGACAACGCACAGTAAGACGATTCATGGGGGGCTGTCTGGTCGTGCAACGATGGATTTAAAAAGTCAGGATGAAATTAGAGCTGGGC
Organism: Gekko japonicus; assembly: GCF_001447785.1. Lineage (NCBI taxonomy): Eukaryota > Metazoa > Chordata > Lepidosauria > Squamata > Gekkonidae > Gekko > Gekko japonicus. Next base: position 41,204 of record NW_015176101.1, on the reverse strand, counting down.
TAATGACGGGATTAGCTGCTCGTCTGAACACACCCTTTCACGGCTGGAGTTCATTAGTTGCTGTAGATTTTCCGGGGTTGTGTGGCCGTGGTCTTGGCATTGTAGGACCTGACGTTTCGCCAGTATCGGTGACTGGCATCCTCAGAGGTATAACACAGAAAGAAGGGGTACTCTTTGTGCAGGGAGTACTCCTTCTTTCTGTGTTATACCTCTGAGGATGCCAGTCACCGATACTGGCGAAACGTCAGGTCCTACAATGCCAAGACCACGGCCACACAACCCCGGAAAATCTACAGCAACTAATTATGAAATTATTACAAGGTGAGCTATCTCCAGTTTAACGGGTTAATCATTCATATTTGGTCAACTTTTCTGCTGTACCTTATTGGAAGGAGAAAGATAATCATTACCTTAATAATAACAATTTGAATAGTTTCATTTAGCTAAAACAGTAACGTCATGGCATGTGTATTCTTGTATTTGCTTCCAAGCTGTTCATCACAGCCCTGGAGGCTGGCCGCTTTTTCCGTCTCGCGGTGCGGAGTGTGCCGTGGCCAGAGACGCTGACCCGCCTTTCCCTCCTCTCCTAGGCTTATGCGCATTGTCGATAAACAACGACAACTGCTATCTGGCCTACCCGGGGAGCGCAACCATTGGAGAAGTGCAGGTCTTCGACACCATCAACCTGGTGAGCTTCCCCGGGAACTCGGTCTCCGCAAGCAGCTCCCCTGCCCCTGTGGATCCGGCCACGGGCCGGCTGACCGGGCTGGGCTAATGTCTGCATTCACGGTCACCTCTCCTCTCCCCTTTCCTTCCTCCCAGAGAGCCGCCAACATGATCCCCGCCCACGACAGTCCTCTGGCCGCGTTAGCCTTCGACGCGAGCGGCACCAAGCTGGCCACGGCATCCGAAAAGGTACGGTTCTGATTTGGTCGCGCCTCTACGGAAGCACAGCAAAGATTGTGTGCAACAGTTTATGGGAGAGAAGGGGAAATGCCCAGAGGGATCTGTTCTGGAAGGCGCTCCCGGCAATCCCCTTCTTCTCATGTTCTGGAAAGCAGCGAGTGAGTCCCTGGCTTATTGCCCCCCTCCCCCCAGTTTGCCACTGCGTCGGAACCAAAAAATTATGATTTGTGCTTGTCGAACTGCGGTTTGCAGTCCTGCAGGGAAGCGCGAATTACAGTTTGCCAGCTCGGCCGCAAGGCTTGCTGCGAACCAAGCAGTTCCTTATAAACTGGGCGGAGAGGTCACCCTAGCAAGTCTCAGACTCCTTCTGCAGTTGTTTGCATGGGGCCCAATACCAGGGTTTATAATTCCGTCTGAACCAAGCGAGTCTTCTTTTCATTTATTTACGGAGAAAGATAAGTCCGAAAGACGCCAGATTGGCTCCTACCAGAGCCAGGGCCTTCTCAGTGGTGGCTCCACATGGGTGAAACGAGCTCCCGGAAGACCTAAGGACCCTGCGGGACCTTTCACAGTTCCACAGGGCCTGTAAAACGGAGCTCTTCCACCAGGCCTTCGATTAGGAACCGCCAGTGAGGAATGAGCTATTAAAAACTGAGCTGCTACGGCCCTTATGCTACTGGCACTAAGAACAACCACGGATACTGGTTTAGCTATATTGGACCACCGTACAGCAATCGCCATCTGCACTTTGGTGTAGTGGTTAAGTGTGCGGACTCTAATCTGGGAGACCCGGGTTTGATTCCCCACTCCTCCACTTGCACCTGCTGATGTGACCTTGGGTCAGTCACAAGCTCTGGCACAGCTGTCCTTGAAAAAGAGCACTTTGTGTCAGAGCTCTCTCAGCCCCACCCACCTCACAGGGTGTCTGTTGTGGGGAGGGGAAGGGAAAGGAGTTTGTCAGCCGCTCTGAGACTCCAAGTGAAGGGCGGGATATAAATCCAATCTCTTCTCTCTTCTCTTCTCTTAATTGCACTTTGTATGTATATCGTTGATACGTGAATTTTATAGTATTACATGTATGTATTTCGTTTTATTGTATTTTAACCTGGGTTTTTTTTTTGGGGGGGGGGGGGTTAGAAACTTAGTGTAACATTTGTGCTTCCGGCTGCGATACTGTTTGGGCTGGTTGGCGCATGCTGTGCATCTGTTTGTTTGTTTTTAAAAAGGCATCCCGAATTGTACATGTCACAGGGAGAAATCGGGGAAGAGGAGGAAGAAGAAGAAGAGATTGGATTTATACCCCGCCCTTCACTTGGAGTCTCAGAGCGGCTGACAAACTCCTTTCCCTTCCCCTCCCCACAACAGACACCCTGTGACACCAAACTGGCTTCACTTGGAGTCTCAGAGCAGCAGACAGATGAGCCAGTTTGGTGTAGTGGTTACGTGCGCGGACTCTAATCTGGGAGAACCGGGTTTGATTCCCCACTCCTCCTCCGCTTGCACCTGCTGATGTGACCTTGGGTTAGTCACAAGCTCTGGCACAGCTGTCCCTGAAAGAGCAGTTTCTGCCAGAGCTCTCTCAGCCCCGCCTACCTCACCGGGTGCCTGTTGCGGGGAGGGGAAGGGAAAAGGAGACTGTAAGACGCTCTGAGACTCCTGTGGGTAGTGAAGGTCGGGGTATAAATCCAAACTCTTCTTCTTCTTAATTGTGAGGCTTTGTTTCACAATGCTGAAGGCAGCGAGGATGGGCAAGATCCCTCCCAAGTTAGCTCGCCCTCCGGACGTCTTTGGGCTCTGACGCTTCTAGTGGGCCACAGTCCTGCCGGGAGCTCCCAGATAAGACGGCACGCCACAGCCGCTCCCGTGACTCCGTACAGGATAACGAGAGCTCCCCGGCGGCCGTTTCCCACCAAACCCTGCGATCTCCCCTCACTCCTGTTTATTCCACCAGGGGACGGTGATCCGCGTGTTTTCCATTCCAGAGGGGCAGAAGCTTTTTGAATTCCGAAGAGGAGTGAAGAGGTGAAGTAAACTTTCAGATCCCCGGCGTCCTGCTCCCTTGCTGTAGTTTTCAGCGGACCCCTGTGCACGATAGCCGTGGACTGTTAACAGGCGGCCACTTGTTCTCCGGTACCGGGCCCGTGTTAGGGTTCCAGATGCGTGCGTCCGTTGCGCAGGCTCGCGGGAAAGGATTTCTCCTCTCCGCCTTTTCTCCACGCCCCCCCCCCTCCTTTTTGTCCGTTGGCTTTTATTCAGGACCTGAGATCTCCGTAGGCGGCCTTTTCCTGTAATTCCCCGACTGTAGAATCATAGAGTTGAAGGCACCTCCGGGGTCATCCATCCCAACCCCCTGTACATCGCCGGAAATTCATAACTACCTCCAGGGGTCATTTTGTAGAAAAGGAGGTGCAGGAGCTCATTAGCATAAATTAGCATAGCTCATTTGCATATGCCACACCCCCTGACATCACCGGAAGTGTGTCAGAAGGCCACACCCATTGCTCAGGCTCCACTGGACTGTTTTGGATTGCTAGCTGTTGGGGGTGGGGGACACACATCTGTCCTCACAGAGGAGGGAGAGCTTGCACCTGAATAAACCTTGGCCTTAAAGGTGCCACTGGACTGTTTTGGATTGCTAGCTATTGGGGGGAGGGGGACGTGCAGATCTGTCCTGGCAGAGGAGGGAGAGCTTATACCTGAATAAACCTTGGCCTTAAAGGTGCCACTGGACTGTTTTGGAGTGCTAGCTATTGGGGGGAGGGGGACGTGCAGGTCTGTCCTGGCAGAGGAGGGAGAGCTTGTACCTGAATAAACCTTGGCCTTAAAGGCGCCACTGGACTGTTTTGGATTGCTAGCTATTGGGGGGAGGGGGACGTGCAGATCTGTCCTGGCAGAGAAGGGAGAGCTTGTACCTGAATAAACCTTGGCCTTA
>NW_015176101.1:29286-37013 GCF_001447785.1 Gekko japonicus | reverse complement strand
GGGATGCACAGATCTGCCCTCACAAAGGAGGGAGAGCTTGTACCTGAAGGCAGGCTGGGGGGGGGAGGCTCTGCAACTTACCCGGCTGCTTCTTGCTCCTCGTGGCCCAACTGAGGGCTGCTGGGAGCAGGGGGCGGGGCTTGTTGCATGTGCCCGCCCCCTGAACTCCTTACTGCCGGAGCTCTGCTCCTGTGCGCTCCCGGAGGAAATGACCCCTGACTACCTCCTCCACGCCCTCAGTGACCCCTGCTCCATGCCCAGAAGACGGCAAAACAAAACCTCCAGGACCCCCGCCCAAACTGGCCTGGAGAACAATGGCTTCCTGACCCCGAAGTGGCAATCGGCATTTCCCCGGGCGTGTAAGACAGGGAACTAAGCACTGAAGCAACCTGCCCTCCCTCTCACGATCTGCCTAAGTTCACAAGATCAGCATTGCTGTCCGATGGCCATCGAGCCAGTTTGGTGTAGTGGTTAGGAACACGGACTCTACTCTGGGAGAACCAGGTTTGATTCCACACTCCTCCACATACGGCTGCTGGTGTGACCTTGGGTCGGTTACGAGTTCTTTCAGAGCTGCTCTCTCCCGAGCAGCTCTCAAAAGAGCTCTCTTAGCCCCACTCACAGGGTGCCTCTTGTCGGGAGGGGAAGAGAAAGGAGATCGTAAGCCGCTCCGAGACTCTGAGTGAAGGTCGTGGTCAGTGTTCCCTCTAAGCTGAGTTAGTGTGAGCCAGCTCACAGTTTTTTAGCCTCTGGCTCACACATTTTTGTCTTAGCTCAGGAAGGGATGGCTCCAGAGCAAACTAATTTCTGCAGTAGCCAAATTACTTGCTCACAACATTAATGCCAGTAGCTCACAGAGTAGAATCTTTGCTCACAGGACTCCATAGCTTAGAGGGAACATTGGTCGGGGTATAAATCCGATCTCTTCTTCTTCTTAAAAACCTCCAAAGAAGGAGAGCCCACCACTTCCCAAGGAAGCCTGTTCCACTGAAGGACCGCTCTAACTGTCAGGACGTTCTTCCGAATGTTTAGCCGGAAACTCTTTTTTCTCAACACAGTGAAGGTCCCGGGTTCTATCCTCAGCATCTCCAGTTAAATGGATATTGAGCTGGTGCAGTCCTTAGAGTGTTGGACCACAATACGGAGAAGAAGCTAGCTTGGGTCAGAACTTAATGCAAGGGACAGGTCGCATCGCTGCAGTAAATGAGTTCTGCCGGGCTCAGACTGTTTCTGGCTCAGTCCCGTACAACACCGTCTCCCGAGTCACCTTCCCAACTGCGAAAAGGGCTCCAGAGTCCCACGGCCTCTGCAAGGCTTCCGAGAGCCGGCCGCCGTCACCTCTCTCCCCAGACCAGTTCATTTTCGTTTGAGCGCTCCTTTTAAGAGGCGTGGGGGCTTGACGGCCTGTCCCCTTGTTTCCCCCTAGGTGCGTCAGCATCTCCTCGTTGGCCTTCAGCATGGACGGCATGTTCCTGTCGGCGTCCAGCAACACAGAGACAGTGCACATTTTCAAACTCGAGACTGTGAAAGAAAAGTGAGTCCCCTGCCAGGCCCAGGGAGTTGCGTGCCGTTCGATCGGGGTGGCCTGCAGGCTACATCAGGCCGCTGAGGTCGTCGGCAAACTGAAATTGTGGCGTGGGGAGTGGTTTGCCTGCAGTTTCAAAGAAAAATATTGAGGTTTTTCTCTCTGCCCCCAATTATTTTTTTTTTTGCACACAATGCCTTTGTTCCTGTTCTCTGTGACTCTGAAGCTCGAGCTTCTTTTGTGGCGGCAGGCCACTTGGGACTGAGACTGCCTTGAAGCTGAGGAGATTGGTGGTGGTGGTGGTGGTGGGGGTAATGAATATTTTTAAATAAATGAATTAACAGAATCTCGGCTCAGGTCGCAGGGCAATGATGTCGAAGCCCAGTGTCTCTTTGAGCAGAGCGATCTGCGGTTTTTGGGGATTTCTTGTGGTATTCTGCAGCTATTAGGGTTTAAAAACAACAACACAACGTTCCCATTCTCCAAGACATTCCAGGGACCATATGTGGTTCCACCCCACATCTCCGCTTACGGCCCCTCGGCAGCCAGGTCAAGCTAAGTCCGGGTGGCTGACCCCAAGTTTCTCAAGTGAGCTTCATGGCCGGGGGTGGGTGGGATTGTAACCCAGTTCCCTTATGAAAGGGGCAGCATTGTGAGAATGCGGCCTTGGAACTATCTGAGAAGATGAGTTCAGCATCAGAGGAGGCGAGGTTCCAGAAACCGGGAGGGTGTGAGCAAATTAAAGGGGTATTGGAGGCTGCGGTGGCTCAAGTGGTTGAGATGCCGAACTGCAGGCTGGAAGGTCGGTAGTTCGGCAGTTCGAGACCCGAGTGCTGCGTGACGGAGTGAGCTCCTGTCTCTGGTCCCAGCTCCTGCCAACCTAGCAGTTCGAAAGCAAGACATTGCAAGTAGATAAATAGGTACCACTTCGGTGGGAAGGGAACAGCGTTCCGTGCGCCTCGGTGTTTAGTCCTGCCGGCCACATGACCACGGAAACGTCTTCGGACGGCGCTGGCTCTTCGGCTTGGAAATGAAGATGAGCACCGCGTCCCTAGAGTCGGATTCGGCTGGCTTTCGAGCAAGGGAAACCGTTACCTTTACCTAGAGGGAATTTGGCTTTCGCCCTATAGGGCTTTCTAAACTTCCTGGGGGTTGAGCAGATTGATTTCCCACTCCTTCCTTTTCTTCTTTATTGATCGATCAATCGATCGATCGATTACATTTATAGCCCGCCCTCCCCGCAATCGGGCTCAGGGAGGCTCACATTACTTGGCCCGTGTGCCAAGATTCCTATAAAACATTTAAAACCATTTAAACCATCAACAGAATGTCAATCAAAGTGCATACAGTCGTTATGAAGGCAAGATGGCGTGCTGTCCACGTTCTGTCCATTCAGCGCATGCTCACTCCTCATCAAGCCTGTTTGGGAGGGACTTCTCTCCACACACCCCTTTCTTTTGAAAATAAACCAGAAGGAAATCCCCGGTCCCGTCTTTGAGCGCCCCTGATTCGTTGCTTTCGACGTCCAGCACCTCTGTTAGGTGGCGCAAGGGACGTATCTGTAGAGTGGAATGCCGTCGAATAGAAGAGGGGCTCTCGCCGCCCGTGAACGATAACCAGATCCTCTGTCTGACGCTCTCCTCTCCCTCCTCACTTCCAGACCTCAGGAGGAGCCCACAACCTGGACGGGTTATTTCGGGAAAGTGCTGATGGTCTCCACGAACTACCTGCCCGCCCAGGTCACGGAGATGTTCAACCAAGGCCGGGCCTTTGCGACCGTCCGGCTCCCCTTCTGCGGGCACAAGAACATCTGCGCGTTGGCCACGTGAGCGCGGGCGTCGGGGTGGGACTGTGAAACGCCCCCTGTCTTCGCCACGAGGAGCTAGAGGGGAAAGGTGGACTGGTGGGTGGTGCTTGGAGCAGGTCTGAGTTTTGTCCTGTGGCTCAAGGGATAGTGTGTGTGTGTGTGTGTGTGTGTGTGTGTGTGTGTGAAAGCCCAGGTGAATTTTACACTTTCGGAGGCTTCTGGGAATTTGAACGGCAAGGCCTAGGCCCAGGGTCCCCAACCCTCGTGTGATTCCTTCTATTCACAGCCCAGAATGGTACAATTTTAAGTCCCGCGTGTTTAGAGTTCCCGGATTATTTAAATTAAAGTCTAATTAACGCATCGACTGTTTGACTGGGAAGTGCAGAGCTTCACTTTGAACCTTGCACAAATAAATAAACCTCAGTCTCTCCCTTGGAGATGGGAGGCCTGTGCCCTGCAAAAATCGAATGTTTTTTAATGTGCAGCGCTGAGACTTAGTGGTCAATGCATGACTTTATTTCAGTCAAAGAGGTTCTAAGTGGGTCCAGTCAGTCACCACAGTTCTACATGATGTGTTGCTTCAGTTGCTGGGTTTTGTCTGCTCTTAACACACTGGGTAGGAGCTGTGGTGGCTCAAGTGGTTAAGACGCTGAACTGCAGGCTGTGGAAGGTTGTTCGTTCAGCAGTTCAAGACCTGAGTGTGCCGCATGACGGAGTGAGCTCCCATCTCTGGCCCCAGCTCCTGCCAACCTAGCAGTTCAAAAGCAAGAAACTGCAAGTAGATAAATAAGAACCACTTCAGTGGGAAGGTCACAGCGTTCCGTGCGCCTTGGTGTTTAGTCATGCCGGCCACATGACCACGGAAACGTCTTCGGACAGCGCTGGCTCTTCGGCTTTGAAACGGAGATGAGCACCGCAACCCTAGAGTCGGACTCGACTGGCTTTCGAGTAAGGGAGACCTTTACCTTTTTTAACACACTGCGTATTTTACGGCCACCATTTAAGTAGTGGGGCTTTGGTCGGGGCTTGTCTTCCTTTCCTCTCCGAAGAGCTGAACGTGCCGTCTGCTCAGACTCGCCCATCAGAAGCAGCTGTCAGAGCGATACCCTCCGCTGGCGTCGACCGGATCCCTGGGAATTAATTAATCAAACGACTTGCTGCTTGCTCGGTTAAACGAGGCTCTCAGTGGTAATTGTACAAAACTCGCAGCCCATCCGGTCTCCCAGGGCAGGAGAGGCTGCCTCGTGGCGGAAAGCGTCTGATTTCTCCGAAGGCCGGCGTTCCAGATGATAGTCGCAAAATTACCCCAGTTGCAGACGAGCATCTGCCAAGCGCAGGGGGGTGGGGGGAGTTGTGGGGGGGAGGCATTTTCCTCCGCTCCTCATAACATCAGCAGCAATGAAATTGATCCACAGAAGGTTCAAGTCAGAGGAATTAAAGTGTGTCTTTGTGCAGGGGGGTGGACACCATGGGAGATTTCCCCTAGCGGAAGGGGGGTGGGTGGGTTTCACCAGTTCCCCCCCCTCCCGCCACAGCCCCCCATAATGTTCGCGGGGGGGGGTCCCCTCTTCGCCTTAGGAGCAACGTGGTGGGGGTCTTTTTTAGGCTGCGGCAGGAGGGCTCAAGTGGTTAAGACGCTGAACTGCAGGCTGTGGAAAGTCGGTAGTTCAGCAGTTCAAGACCCGAGTGCGCAGCATGCCAGAGTGAGCTCCCGTCTCCAGTTCCAGCTCCTGCCAACCTAGCAGTTCAAAAGCAAGAAATGGCAAGTAGATAAATAGGTACCACTTCGGTAGGAAGGTCACAGCGTTCTGTGTGCCTCAGTGTTTACTCATGCCGGCCACATGACCACGGAAATGTCTTCGGACAGCGCTGGCTCTTCGGCTTTGAAACGGAGATGAGCACCGCGACCCTAGAGTCGGACTCGACTGGCTTTCGAGCAAGGGAACCTTTACCTTTCCTAGGAGGGGGACAGAGGGGCTTTGCTGGCCGAAAGCCCTTCCTCAGAGGTGGGACTCCAAAACGGTACATAGAACTTTGCTGCCCACAGATGTAGCAACAGCCACCTGCTTCAGTGGTGTTGGCAGTAAAGCTTTGTTGAGGAGAGATGCCTTTGGGCTCTTCAGTTCCCCATTAGGTGGAAGGGGAACAAGCCGCTCTCTTGTTCCAGAGGGGAAGACTAGAGCTAATGGACTCGAAGTTAAGGGAGAGTAGATAGGAGAAGCTCCCTAACGGTGAGTGAAGTTTGACTCTGGACCCAGTTATTTGGGTGGAAGGAACCTGTCCCCTGGAGGCTTCCAGGCAGCTGGCTGGACAATTGTCAGCTAGTTGTGGGTTTCCTGTTGCGCGTCAGACTAGATGGCCCGTGAGTCCCGTACTGACTCTGTCATATCAAAAGTCCTAATGTCACACCTCCCCCAAATACTTTTTAAAAAAAAAATCCTTCTAGGTCAGGTAGTATTGAAAAAGTTTGAGTCGAGTGACACTTTGAAGACCAACGGAGTTTAATTCTGGGTATAAGCTTTTGTATGCACGCACACTTCTTCAGAGGCATTGAAACAGACTTTGCTGACAATTACGTAGAGGTGCGTGGGGGGGGAGTTAATTGCCAGGCAGGGTTAACTGGAGTCAAGATGCATAAGTAACTGAGTGATAAGTACTGCTAAATTTATTTATTTATTAGTTTGATTTATATCCCGCCCTCCCAAAGGCTCAGGGCAGCTCGCATGCGGCAAAGCCGAGTGCAAAATACAATACAGTGTATAATAAATAGAACCTTTAAAATCACAATAAAACCTTCCAATAATACGGTGCTATACCTATATTAATCATCCAAGATGGGGACAACCCCCGCCCCCAGGTTTGGTGGCCAGCTGTCTCAGTAGCGTGGTCTCCCACTACACTGTCTCAAAGTTCTGCCTGGGCCCGCTTGCCCCCGTTCTTATAGGGCCTACCTATAAGTCGGCACCTACCGTTGGGGAGACCCTCTTGTTCTTTGTAGAGCACTTTACTTTTGTGATTCAATGATTTTATTTTTGTTTTAAGCGGTTTTAATCTTGTTTTGTATGTGGGCATTGTTGCCCTCTCGTAAGCCGCCCTGAGCCCGCTCCCGGGGAGGGCGGGGTCAAAATACTAATAAATAAATAAAAATAAATATTAAAGCAGTTGGTAAAACCTGTGAATAGCAGCAGATTAGCACACAGATAATAAAAGAGTTAACAAACCGATGCAAGAACTGAGTGACATAGCGTGTGTAGTGAGATAACAACCTGATATCTCTCTTAAGCCCTGGGGGTTCAGTTGCTTATGCATCTTCTTGACTCCAGTTAGCCATTCCTGGCAACTAACCCCCACCCATCTATATGTAATGGTTAGCAAAATCTGTTTCAATGTATCTGAAGAAGTGGGCATACACATAAATTCAGCTTTGTTGGTCTTAAAGGTGTCATTGGACTCAAACTTTGTCCTCTCGCTTCAGACCGACACGGTTGCCCCACCAGAATCTATCTGCATGAAAGGCTGTATTGTAGATATCTGCCGTTATACAGGGGCCAGAAAAACACACTGAGCTCGGAGAGAGGTCTTTTGAGGGACTCTTCTTGCAGACAAGCGAGGCCTCAGCCGTTCCAAGTGGCTTCCCCCTGCTGTTGGATGCAGGCATGCTTTCATAACTCGTAGAAGCTGCACGAAACACGCTTTGTGCCTCTGAGGTTCCTCCTCTGTTTATCGAGAGTCGGGCGCCAGACTGCTGATCTGAAGAACCGCTTTAAGTGACTCGGTGCTTTGAATGGAACGATTCTTTCGCTCTGTGAGACGCTATTGCTGGGTACAGTAAACCAAAGAGGGTGTCTTTAAAGAGAGAGGAGGGGTCTATGGACAGCTGTTAACCAAGTAACCTCCTCTAAGTACCAAATGTTGGGGATGAATGGGAAATTGTTGTTGTCTTGACGCTCCCATAAGCTTCCCCAAGGTCTCTTCCAGGCCACCGTTGGAAACAGGAAACCTGTACTCAGGGGTCATTTCATAGAAAAAGAGGTGCAGGAGCTTATTAGCATAACTCATTAGCATAACTCATTAGCATATGCCACACCCCTTGACGTCACCGGAAGTGTGTCAGGAGGCAACACCCACCGCTCAGGCTCCACTGGACTGTTTTGGATTGCTAGCTATTGGGGGGGGAGGGAACGTGCAGATCTGTCCTCGCAGAGGAGGGAGAGCTTGTACCTGAATAAAACTTGGTCTTAAAGGTGCCACTGGACTGTTTTGGATTGCTAGCTATTGGGGGGGGAGGGAACGTGCAGATCTGTCCTCGCAGAGGAGGGAGAGCTTGTACCTGAATAAAACTTGGTCTTAAAGGTGCCACTGGACTGTTTTGGATTGCTAGCTATTGGGGGGGGG
>NW_015176101.1:8911-29205 GCF_001447785.1 Gekko japonicus | reverse complement strand
CAGAGGAGGGAGAGCTTGTACCTGGATAAAACTTGGTCTTAAAGGTGCCACTGGACTGTTTTGGATTGCTAGCTATGGGGGGGGAGGAACATGCAGATCTGTCCTCGCAGAGGAGGGAGAGCTTGTACCTGGATAAAACTTGGTCTTAAAGGTGCCACTGGACTGTTTTGGACCGGGGGGAGCCCTGCAACTTACCTGGCTGCTTCTTGCTCTGACTGAGGGCTGCTGGGAGAAGGGGGCGGGGCTTGTTGCATGTGCCCGCCCCCTGGGCTTTTTACTGTCGGAGCTCCGCTCCTGCAGGAAATGACCCCTGCCCGTACTCCAATCCGGCAGCATTGGCATCGCATTGTGGTGCGTGCAGCCAGTCTAGCACACATCAGCCGGGAGGGATTTCTAATTCTCGCTTCTTGAACCCCGCCGTTCTGCCATTCCCAGGATTCAGAAGATTCCTCGCCTGTTAGTGGGAGCCGCGGACGGGTATCTCTACATGTACAACCTGGACCCCCAGGAAGGAGGCGAATGCACACTGATGAAGCAGCACAAGTAAGCACTCGCGTGGGTCCCTCGCGGGCTACCCTCGTTTTGGATCCAAGCTGTTTGAGGGTTACCAGTCTTGAAATAGAAGGAGCTGTCGGAGCGTGTGCCAGGCTGGTCTCCAGCAGCGATCAGAATTGAGAGTGCCTTTTAAGCTGCGGTGGCTCAAGTGGTCAAGACGCTGAACTGCAGGCTGTGGAAGGCCAGTAGTTGAGCAGTTCGAGACCCGAGTGTGCCACGTGACGGAGTGAGCTCCTGTCTCTGGCCCCAGCTCCTGCCAACCTAGCAGTTCGAAAGCAAGAAATTGCAAGTAGATAAATAGGCACCACTTCGGTGGGAAGGTAACAGCGTTCCGTGCGCCTTGGTGTTTAGTCACGCCGGCCACATGACCACGGAGACGTCTTCGGACAGCGCTGGCTCTTCGGCTTTGAAACGGAGATGAGCACCCCAACCCTAGAGTTGGACTCGACTGGCTTTCGAGCAAGGAAAACCTTCACCTTTACCTTTAAGGACTAGGCGTGGCTCAGAAGCAAATGACAGAAGGCCTTTCAGCCACGGTCTGGCCCACATTTCCCGATCGGCAAGTCCTTTTGAACTTACTTTTGCGTAAGCTTGCATCGGGTCCGGCCTTTGCACATATCCAGATGCAAATGGCCCTGTGCAGAGAGAGAGACTACTGTCTCCTTGAGAAACAAACGCAACAAAGACTGTGAAAATAAAGTTAAACCACTCTATTCACATGGTTGATTCTCACGTGACAATAATAATCCTTAGAGGAAAACTGACAGTGTGTATTGGCAGAACATCAGCGTACATAAATACAGCAAATTTAAAGATGTTCCAGAAAAGGTCCAATGGGTTTCACATGAAGAGTGCAAAACTTCCAGTGAGTCCAAAATCCTTACGAAGTTTCTGGATAAATACCCCATTTCGGATATCTTCCCCAGAGGTGGACTGCTTTCAGTTACATACAGATAGGATTGTGTTCATTTAAATCTCCAGTATCAGTTCTACACACCATCAAGGTTCAAAATCGTAAAAGGAAAGGCTTCAAATTGGGCTACCAGTCACACTTTAGAAGAGAATCTAATCTGAATTGTTTCAAAGTTGGTATTCATTGGTCCTTTTCTGGAACGTCTATACATTTGCAATGATGTGTTTTTGTATATTTGTATGCTGATGTTTTGCTGGTACACATTGTCAGTTCTGCTGTATGGTTTATTATTGCCATGTAAGAATCAACAATGGATGTGAATATTAGCGTTTATTTTCACAGTCTTTTGTTGTGTTTGTCGTTATCGTTATCTGGTTTGTGATTCTTTTGTTTTTAAATTTTAATAATTTTTATTACATAAATATAAAACAATTGAGACAGAGAATCGCAAACAATACAAACTACTGAACATTAATAATATGCTTGATATTCTGTTCAGTATATCTATCTAAGAATTACCTATTTTACACTCTTAACATGTTTTCTAATAATACCGTTGGGTTAGCAACCATCTTATATAAATGAAAGAATTTGAGTTCAACTAGCTAGCATTTAAGGAGCTGCAGTGGCTCAAGTGGGTATGACGCTGAACTGCAGGCTGTGGAAGGTCATTCATTCGGCAGTTCGAGACCCGAGTGTGCCGCATGACGGACTGAGCTCCCGTCTCTAGTTCCAGCTCCTGCCAACCTAGCAGCTCGAAAGCAAGACACTGCAAGTAGATAAAATAGGTACCGCTTCGGTGGGAAGGTAACAGCGTTCCGTGCACCTTGGTGTTTAGTCATGCCGGCCACATGACCACGGAGGAGTCTTCAGACAGCGCTGGCTCTTCGGCTTTGAAACAGATATGAGCACCGCAACCCTAGAGCCGGATTCGACTGGCTTTCGAGCAAGGGAACCTTTACCTTTACCTTTAGCTAGCATTTACTGTGATTCTTCTTATTGTCTCACTGTCTCCTCAAGAGAGCCAGGGCTCCTTCCTCAGTCCTCCGTGGGTTCAAATCCTCTGGTTTGCGGAGCTAACCATGGCTGAGTGTTTTGAGAGCGAACCAGGACTGAGTGTTCATAGCTGTGAGCTCACGAGCTGCGGGTTAACTCCGAAGCAGAGTTTGCATACCTGCTTCTGATCATGGCCAGACACTGCAGTTTGCCACTCTAGGCACGTATGCTGCACTGTGGTTAGCTCCTAAAGCACAAGGTGGGGGTGTCACTAGAGATGTGAAGGCCCGGGAAAAAAACAGAAATATTTGGGGGGAAACGGGTTTTTTTCGTTTTTTTCCTGAAGCCTTTTTTGTTTTTTCCCCGAAAAATTGGAAAAAGAAAAAAAAAGAAAAAATTGATTATGGAACATTTTATTTTAACATGATGACTAAAATATTTTAAGACAAGGTGTTCAAATATTTTCCAAATCATTTCTAATATATATATATATATACTGTATCAGACTGATCTAATTTCTGTGCACTGAGGACAAGCAAGTCCTAGGTTACAAACTGAGATCTCCAATGCAAGAACAAGAGGCATTTCTTCCTTTAGGAGGTGCGATTGTCAGAAGAAAATAAAAAGGTTTCAGTTTTGTTTTTGCATGTGGGTGGGTATTCTGTTTGTAATAATTGTTTGGATACACTATATTTTTAATATGCTAGTTGTGATCATTTCATGCCAAGTAAAAATGTCCATAGTCATATTTTATGTTCCTAAAGTAACAGAATGACTTTTCATTCTGGAAAAGACAAAAGAAATGCTAATGTAGCTTTTTTTTTCAATTTTTCTGAAAATTTCCGTTTTCCCCCGAAAAAAACTGGGGAAAAAACGGGTTTTTTTCCGAGCTTCAAAATTTCCGGAAATTTCACATCTCTAGGTGTCATGCCCAGAGGGTGCTCCCAGTCAGTCGGCTGATTGTTCAGGCAGCGTTATATCTGTAGCGAGCCAATCCTGAATGGACCAGAGTATCCAGACGTCTAGCCATGACCCGGATAGCCCAGGCCAGGTCGATCTCGTCAGAAGCTGAGCAGGGCCGACCCGGGCTAGTATTTGGATGGGAGGACTGCCAGGGAATACCAGGGTCATGACGCAGGGGCAAGCCACCTCTGAACGCCCCTTCCCTCCAAGCCCCACTAGGGGTCGCCAGAGGTCCGCTTGACTTGACGGTTAAAAAAAGAAAGACTATCCAAAAGTGTAGAACAAAGTTTGCGTCTGATAAAACTTTTAAGGCCCACAAAGATTTATCCATGGCAGGGCTATTTTTGGGCAGGAACACACAGGAACGGAGTTCCGGCTGGCTTCAGAGTTGGCCACGCCCACTACAGCCAAAACTTCTGCATGTGTGGTGACAGCGGGAAGGCCTGGAGATCAACCCCCCCCCTCCAGCAACTCCGAGGCGGGCAGGCCAGGGGGCCCTGGAAGGATCGGGGCAGCATTTAAATGACTCCCCGCACCTTCCCCGGCCTGTCCAAGGGCCAGCTTGCCCGGGCTCCGCACAGCCGTGGGGCGCCCTAGCAAGCCAAGGAAAGACATGGGGTGTGGCCTATTATGCTAAAAAACTGTGCTGTCGGGGTGTGGCCTAATATGCTGATAGGTTTCTGCTGTTGGGTGTGGCCTATTATGCTAATGGTTTCCTGCTGGGCTTTTTCTACAAAAAAAGCCCTGTTCCATGGTATAAGCTTTCGTGTGCAAGCACTCTTCTTCAGAGGCAGGAACAAAAGTGTGAATCAGTGGCTGTTGGTGTTGGACTGACAGAATCATCGAATCACACGGAGTCGGAAGGGGCCCTAGAGGCCGTCTAGCCCAACCCCCTGCTCAATGCAGGATCCGCCTAGAGCATCCCTGACAAGTGTTTGTCCAGCCGCTGCTTCAAGACTGCCAGGGAGGGGGAGCTCACCACCTCCCCTAGGCAGCTGATTCCACTGCTGCACAACTCTGACTGACCAAAAGGTTTTCCTAAGATCTAGCCAGTACCTTCCCGCCCTTAATTTCAACCCATTATTGCAAGTCCTGTCCTTTGCCAGTTTGGTGTAGTGGTTAAGTGCGCGGTCTCTAATCTGGGAGAACCGGGTTTGATTCCCCACTCCTCCACTTGCAGCTACTGGGTGACCTTGGGTCAGTCACAAGCTCTTTTGCCAGTTTGGTGTCGTGGTTAAGTGCGCGGACTCTAATCTGGGAGAACCGGGTTTGATTCCCCACTCCTCCACTTGCAGCTACTGAGTGACCTTGGGTCAGTCACAAGTTCTTTTGCCAGTTTGGTGTAGTGGTTAAGTGCGCAGACTCTAATCTGGGAGAACCGGGTTTGATTCCCCACTCCTCCTCCACTTGCACCTGCTGGATGACCTTGGGCAAGCCGTAGTTCTGACAAGAGCTGTTCTCTCAAGAGCAGTCCTCGAAAGAGCTCTCTCAGCCCCGCCTACCTCCCAGTGTGTCTGTTGTGGGGAGGGGAAGGGAAAGGAGTTTGTCAGCCACTCTGAGACACCTTTGGGTAGTGAAGGGCGGGGTATAAATCCAGCCTCCTCCTCCTCCTCCTCCGCCGCCGCCGCCGCCGCCAACAGGAACAGCTCCCTGCCCTCCTCTAAGTGAATAGATTCTCGTGACACATTCCACCATTTTTGTCCGCAAAGACAGCACTTGTGAGGAGGTGTTGCTTGTTGATGTAGCGGTGACATGCTTGCTAACGACTCCAGTGGTCACTCTGTTGTTCGGCTCTTTCCGCAGGCTGGACGGGAGCATGGAGCCAGCCAACGAGATTTTAGAATCGGCGTCACATGACCGGCCGCTGGTAGCGCAGACTTACAGTACTGCCGTGACTAAAGGTACTTACGTGAATTCTGCCCTACGAGACATGGTAGAAGTTAAGCCACAGCTGCCGAGCGGAGCGTGGAAGGAAGCCTTGCAAAGGGACAGTCGCAAAGGATTAGTTCCAAGTCGCATTCTGTGCCTTGGTCGGGAGCTTCTAAATCGACTGCTTTGGCGGACTTAGGCTCGGACTGACGCCTGGGTTACGCTCAGGGCAGCTAGCAACAAAGAAATTACAAACCATTAAAACCAATTATAACAGTGACAGTCCAATAAACCATTTTAAACATTAGAAGAGGAAAACCAGCGAGCCCAGTTTGGTGTTGTGGTGAGGAGCACGGACTCTGATCTGGGAGACCCGGGTTTGATTCCCCGCTCCTCCACCTGCAGCTGCTGGCGTGGCCTTGGGTCAGTCACAAGTTCTCTCAGAGCTGTTCTCTCAAGAGCAGTCCTCGAGAGAGCTCTCTCAGCCCCGCCTGCCTCACAGGGTGTCTGTCGTGGGGAGGGGAAGGGGAAGGAGATTGTAAGCCGCTCAAAATCTCCTTCGGGTAGTGAAGGGCGGGGGATAAATCCAATCTCTCTTCTTCTTCAATACATTCATTCACATAGTTCCAGCAATGCTAACTGGATGACAGGACCAAGATGGAATGGGCAGATGTAATAGGCCAGTTTTCAGGAAGGGAGGCCAGGTGGTTGGGCGTCCGCCGCCTCAAACAGGGCTGGCGGAACAGCTCTGTTTTACAGCACTCGTGGCAGCACACGTTCCGCTTTTAAAGCTTTCTGAACTACTAGTTACTGCATGTGGCAGTGAGTTCCATAAGCGAATACATCCATGCAGCACATAACTTTTAGGTTGTCCTGAATCTATTGCCAGTGGGACAGAATTTGAGTCCAGCGGCCAACAAAGCTTCATTCAAGCTTTTTGTGTGCGTACACACAGAAGCGTATACCTTGAATCAACCTTTGCTGGTCTTAATGGTGCCACTGGACTCAAACTCTGTTCTGCAGAGTTAAGACCAACACGGCTACCTCACCTAAACTATCACCAATACACTTCATTAGACATCCTGCATTCTAATATTACATTGTACCGTGCTAGCAGTTCACTTTCCTGTGTGTTTCCTGGTAATGTAAATAGTCCTTGGGGGTTTTTATATATGTGTATAGATATATGTAGGGCCGCGGTGGCTCAGAGGTGAAGACGCTGAGCTGCAGACCGGAAGGTCTGTAGTTCAGCAGTTCGAGACCCGAGCGCCACGTGACGGAGCGAGCTCCCGTCTCTGGCCCCAGCTCCTGCCAACCTAGCCGCTCGAAAGCAAGACATTGCACGGAGATAAATAGGGACCACTTCGGTGGGAAGGGAACAGCGTTCCATGCGCCTTGGTGTTGAGTCATGCCGGCCACATGACCACGGAAACGTCTTCGGACAGCGCTGGCTCTTCGGCTTGGAAACGGAGATGAGCACCGCCCCCTAGAGTTGGACTCGACTGGCTTTCGAGCAAGGGAAACCCTTATCTTTTATATCTATAGATATAGATATATTTAACCACTGGGAAGCATTCAAGCACGTGGTCTGCTTATGCCGTTCAAAGAACCATGTCCCCCCTCGATTCCTCCACACACCTCAGTCGGCCCTAAGACGGTTCAGCTGTGTTTTGGGACGTGCCTTCTCATCGTTCCGTCCGTTTTTTTTCTGTCTCTTCAGCCTACACGGAGGACCTAGGTGCAGTCGGTGGCGCTTGCCTCGAAGACGACACCAACGCCCTGCGATTGGACGAAGACAGCGAGCAGCCGCCAATGATTCTCCGGACAGACTGAGCCTCGGACCTGCAGACCAGCTCCCGAGGGTGGAGCGCGCCGGCCCAGCCTTTCTGGGAGGGGGGGGACGCTCATTGTCTGTGCTGCTACGAACCTTGACCTGAATCGTTCGAGAGGGAGAGAAAATGACGGACTCTCAGATAGTTCTAACACCGATGGAGATAACCCCATTCTAGCTGTGTAATTTCGATTCGATGCCATTAGGAGAGGGACGGGGGTGGGGAAACGCCTGGTTTCACTTTTGGTGGCTTCTAAAGCCTGCTTTATCTTTTAGCTGTGAAGGATATATCTCTACCTACATATATATATATATATATTTTGCTCTTCCTGTTTGCCAAAAACCTGCGGCTTGTGCAGTCTCCGGCACTCCCTAGCTTTGCATGCCTTCTTGTGCCAAGCGAGCAGATTCACTTTATAACAAAAAAAAAAAAAGTTTTCCATTTTTTTAAAAAATAGAACGAATCCATGTGCATAACACCTGGCTGCCCATCCGGGAGCAGGGAGGTTACAGTTCCGGGATTGGCGGATTGTCCTGCTCAGACGTACAGGTCTTCGTGCATGGCCCCGCACGTGCACGTGGTGGCAGAACACCACCGTCAGGACGCTTTTTGTTCCTTTGGCCTCTTCTTCCCCCCCCCCCCACAACCCGCTTCCTCTTTTCCTGGACTACTTTGTTAATTAAAACTCCTCCTGAACGCTGCCTGACTTGTGGAACTTGTCCTTGTGTTCTCCGGACGGGGGAAGAGGTCTCCGCTCCGGATATTGTTCTCGCTTTTTTTTTTCACCCCCTAAGGAGGCGACACGAACAGGCAGAACGGTACGAAGCACGTTCTTCGGCGGAGGGACCGGGAATTAAAAGCCGCCTCTCTGTCAGTCGCGTTGACTTTGCCGCCCGTCCACGGACCGAGCCAGCGTGTCCGGCGTCCAAAGGTGTCGTGTTACCAGCCCCGAAAGTATGCTTCTCCTTAGCGACTGTCCTCCCACCGTAAAGCTTTCTTTAATCCTTGGAAAGCTAGCCATCCTTGCTAACAGCTAGACGTCGGTCCCTTCAGAAGCTGGAGATCCTGCTCTTGGGTTTTGCAGTCGAGCGGGCTTTGTCCCCTGGGTTCTTCCAGGGTGGTGGAGAAACGCACAGCTGCCGCTGAAAATGGCAGGCCTCTGGTGACGGCCGGGGGGCGGGGAAAGGCGTTCACTCCTCCACCGCACGTGATTGGCTGCCGCTAAGAGGGGGCGAGGAAATGCAGAATGGGATAATGCCACTCGACATTCTCGGTGCCCAGGTTGAGCCACCGCATGTCCCCCGTGCCCCCGTTTCGAGCTCTCTGCTCTCCACCCTCTCTCGCTCCACCCCTTCCCGAGGTCTCCCGTGTGGCGAAAGCGTCGCGTCGCCTCCCACGTCCACAGCTTCGAGTGGCAGTCCTCGGGCGTCGCAGAAGGGACGGATCCTTGTCCGGAACCGCCTGGACTCTGGCAAAGAGTGACCAAAGTTGGGCGAAACTGCCACCCACTTTTACAGAGCTGTAATGTGCCTTTGGGGGAGGGGGGGTGTTGTGTTGGTGGGTTTTTTTTTTAAAACCTTTTAGATCTGTTTCGTTGAACAAAAAAAAAATGATGTATGAACCCGTTTGAGTGTGAACCTCTTGTTTCCTCAGATTGTTAGCCATCTGTCCCCCCCCCCCGATTAAATTATTACTCACTCTCATTTTTCGTGACGTTCTCTTCCGAAATAAAATAAGTGAACCTTCTGACCAACTGAGAAAGGATCGGAATCTAAACCAAGGGGAAAGGGCGAGACGAGAGACGGAGAAAGAGATGGTCCCCAGGAGTAGAGATGTAAAGTTTTCAGAAATTTTGAGGCTTGGAAAAAACCCCGGTTTTTTTCAGAAAAAAACGGAAATTTTCGGAAAAATTGAAAAAAATGCTACATTAGCACTTCTTTTGTCTTTTCTAGATTGAAAGTCATTCTGTTACTTTAGGAACATAAAATATGACTATGGACATTTTTACTTGGCATGAAATTATCACAACTAGCATATTAAAAATGTAGTGTATCCAAACAATTATTACAAACAGAATACCCACCCACATGCAAAAACAAAATCGAAACTTTTTTATTTTCGTCTGACAATCGCATCTCCTAAAGGAAGAAATGCATCTTGTTCTTGCATTGGAGGGTTCAGTTTGTAACCTAGGACTTGCTTGTCCTCAGTGCACAGAAATTAGATCAATCTGATACCATATATTAGAATGATTTGGAAAATATTTGAACACCTTGTCTTAAAATATTTTATTCATCATGTTAAAATAAAACGTTCCATAATCAATTTTTTCCCTTTTCTTTTTTCAATTTTTCGGAAAAAAACAAAAAGGCTTCAGGGAAAAAACTGGGGGGAAACGGTTTCCCCCCAATTTTTTCCGGGTTTTTTTCCGGGCCTTCACATCTCTACCCGGGAGTGCGGATTGTGTTGGGACAGTGGTGATCTGATGGGTGTTCTGGGCAGCTCTGGAAGCTTCCTTGGGGTTCTCCAATGGCGATATCATGAACGGGGGGAAACCTCCCCAAACCATATTTTATCCCTCAGCATTGTGTGGTTTTGGGAGGGTAACAAACATGTTCCGTGATTCTTGGGCCTTCTTAACTTACAGGTTTTCCCCATGGTGGTCTCAGGTTCCCAGTCAAATCACTCTCCACACACACTTTGGCAGGGAATGCTTTATTTAGAGATTTGAGATGCTGTGGGTTCAAGCTCTTTGTTAGGACTGATTTGCAAAGGTGGGAAAGCACAGGATAGAAGTAAAACCCCAAAATTCCACGCACACCTACGCCAGCATTACTACAGTGTCTCTGAAAGATATACGGTCACTATCTAGCCAGGCACAGTCCTCTCCAAGGACATCTCTCATGTGAAAGATGTCTTGGGGGGCCCCCTTAGGAAAATCACCAAGCAATCCTCCCTAGCAAGCTACACACACTTGCCCCCCTAAGGAATTCAATGGCAAACGAGAGCAGCGATAAGGATACAGAATACAAGCAGTGAAAATCAAGCATGGACAATGCAGCCAACTCAGCCAGCCCATTCCAGTGTCAGGTGCTCGAGTTTGACAGGTGGGTTTTCACGTATGCAGAATTCTCTCTGGGGAAGCTCCATTCCGTGGCCCTTCTGATTGACACAGGGCCCCTAGAGTTCATTATGAGCAGTGTTCCCTCTAAACTGAGTTAGTGTGAGCTAGCTGACAGTTTGTTAGCCTCCAGCTCACACATTTTTGTCTCAGCTCAGGAAGGATGGCTCCAGAGCAAACGGATTTATGCATTAACCAAATTGCTTGCTCTCAACTTTAATGCCCGTAGCTCACAAAGCAGAATTCTTGCTCACAAGACTCCACAGCTTAGAGGGAGCATTGATTATGAGCAGGGGTCATTTCCTGCAGGAGCGCACAGGAGTGGAGCTCCGGCAGTAAAGAGCTCAGGGGGCGGGCACATGCAACAAGCCCCACCCCCTGCTCCCAGCAGCCCTCAGTCAGAGCAAGAAGCAGGCAGGTAAGTTGCAGAGCTCCCCCTGCCCCCTCCGGTTCAAAACAGTCCAGTGGCACCTTTAAGACCAAGTTTTATTCAGGTACAAGCTCTCCCTCCTCTGCGAGGACAGATCTGCACGTTCCCCCCCCCCAATAGCTAGCAATCCAAAACAGTCCAGTGGAGCCTGAGCGGTGGGTGTTGCCTTCTTACACACTTCCGGTGATGTCAGGGGATGTGGCATATGCAAACAAGTTATGCTAATATGCTCCACCTCTTTCTACGAAAGGACCCCTGATTATGAGTCTCTATTTATTTATTTATTTATTATTTTAATTTATACCCCGCCCTCCCCGCAAGCAGGCTCAGGGCGGCTTACACGAATTGGTACCCTGTACCATAAAACCATGTACAAAATTTAAACAACTTGCAACAACAACATTAAACATTAAAAGCAATCCAACAAATAACAAAGTGCTGGTGACGGTACTCTTGATGGCGTACTTTTTCCTGTTTGTATTATGGTTCTTTCCGCATTTTCCTGCCACTCCGGATTTTCTCAGTGTTCGAGTCGAGAAGATTTAAGTCCACGGCAAAACAGCATCCAAATAACCCGGGGCCAATAAAAAGAAGGTTGAACTCAATTTAATGTGAGTGGAAAGTGGGGGTGGGGGGAGAGAACTGGATTTAAAAGAAGGTTGAATTGGATTGTAGTGCCAAGTTGCTTAGAGGACATCGCGGTGAACATGGATTAAAAGGAGCGTGCGGAAAGGGCCGAAGTGTGCTGAACCTGTCGGTCTTACTCCCTGTTGTTCATTTTGTAACCACTAGATGGTAAACCTCGCCTGGCTGTGCGCGCTTGAAGAAAAGAACGCAGCCGAATTAATCCCGTCGCCTCTGAAGAGCAGATCCTTGCTGCTATGGGGAAAGAGGTCCCTGGAGAGGAAGGCAGAGGAGAGGGGGGGGGAGTCCTGGAGAAAGGAGGTTTTGCCCAAAGCAAGACAATGGGGGTTGAAAAGTGGAAAGCACAGAGGAACAGAGTGGTCGACAAACGGCTTTGCCCACGAGACAGCTGTCCAAAGCGGCACATTGTAAGGAACTTGCCCCTGGTTCCTGGGATCCCAGATCACCGCAGACTGTGACAGCAGCCATGAAATTAAAAGACGCCTGCTCCTTGGGAGGAAAGCGATGGCGAACCTAGACAGCATGATAAAAAGTAGAGACATCACCCTGCCAACAAAAGTCCGCATGGTCAAAGCAATGGTATTCCCAGTAGTCATGTATGGCTGCGAGAGTTGGACTATAAGGAAGGCCGAGCACCGAAGAATAGATTCTTTTGAAGTATGGTGCTCGAGAAGACTCTTGAGAGTCCCTTGGACTGCAAGAAGAACAAATCAGCCAATCCTAAAAGAAATCAACCCTGACTGTTCCCTGGAAGGCCATATAATGAAACTGAAGCTCAAATACTTTGGCCACCACCCAATGAGAAGGGAGCCCTAACTGGAGAAGAAGACCCTGATGCTGGGAAAGATTGAAGGTCGAAGAAGACGGGGACGGCAAAGGATGAGATGGTTAGACAGTGTCATTGATGCAACGGACATGAAATTGAGCAAACTCTGGAGCATGACGGAAGACAGGAAGGCCTGGCGTGATCTGGTCCAAGGGGTCGCGAAGAGTCGGACTTGACTGTGCGACTGAACAACAACAAAACTGGTGCACTTTTTTTAAACCTGCCATTCCACCAAGGAATTCAGAGAGGCATAAATGGTTCTTCCCTCCTTTTATCCTCACAACAACCCTGTGAGGTGGGCAACGGTGACTGGCCACAGGTCACCCAGCAACACTCATTGTCCTTCCTTCCTCATTTTATCCTCACGACAGCCCTGTAAAGCTGAGGGGGAACGACAGGCCGGTGATCCCTGTTTGAATACCCGCAGGGGGGGCCGTTCCAAAGGGGGATAGGACTTAATTCCTAAAGTACAGAACCTCGATTTATTCTGAATGCAGGGAGAAATCGGAGCACAGCTGAGAAGACCCTTTGCGCCCCGTTCTTCTTTGATGCCTCGGGAAGTAATTCAGCATTGAAGGTATTAACGCTGGGATTCCAGTCAAGTAAATTGTCCCTTTTGTGTACATGACAGAAGTGTGTTTTAAAGCCCCCCACCATTTTCGAAATGAGTTCATGAATATAAATCAGGAGCAAGGCCCAGAATAACCAGGGGGAGGGAGAGAAATCCACAGCATTTGTTAATGTCGATTCAACCCCCCCATGTTACAAAACACGGCCAAATCCAGTCCAAGCTGCTCCCACTAGCATCAAAAATCTAAAATTAGGATGCCCTTAATAGAAGACATTAAAAATTGGGATGGAGGTTTACAGCCGAAAGGGCAGGCTGCCTTCTACAGATCAATATGCCAACCTTTCAGACTCTTGCAGCCCCGGGCGATGTGCCGTTTCTCCTCTTTGCGTCCTCCATCTTTTCTCGTTTGCCTTTCAGACTCCCCCTTGTAGTCTCCGCTGTTGACCTCTAAGCAAAAAAAAAACAGTTTTCCCTGATCCCAGCGCTTTGCCGTGTGCAAAAATATTCCCAAATTCTAAAGCCATCCGGCAAGCAAATGGCCCTTCAAATGCCACCCCGGGCTGCAGGTTTCTCTTGAGACCCGCTCCAAACACAAAAGTACAATAAGTCTCCACTAATCTGAACTGGGGTCAGCTCTGCGGCACAGCTGCATTGTTTTTCACCACTCCAAGAAGGGTAGAACCCCTTTCCTGACCCTTATTCTCTTAGCAGCAATGTTCCCTCTAAGCTGTGGAGTCTTGTGAACAAAAATTCTACTTTGTGAGCTACCGGCATTAAAGTTGTGAGCGAGCAATTTGGCTACTGCATAAATTAGTTTGTTCTGGAGCCCTCCTCCCTGAGCGAAGACAAAAATGTGTGAGCCGGAGGCTAAAAAACTCTGAGCTAGCTCACACTCACTCAGCTTAGAGGGAACACTGGCCGAGACCAGTTGCGACCAGAGCAGTGAAGGTCTCTGCCAAAGACATACTACTCCTTGCAAGGTGTGAAGAAATGCATATTTTCTTTGGAGGTAGAAATGAGCAAAGACTTCACTTTGTTTCGGCACTCTGTGCTTCATATGTTTATCCAGTCTCTTGTACCTGATCCCTGCAACTTGCTCATTGCTGGAAAAACAAATAACCTGGTATTTTGGGCCACTGTGTGACACAGAGTGTTGGACTGGAGGGGCCATTGGCCTGATCCAACACTGGCTTCTCTTATGTTCGTTTCCAGGCTATTAACCCAGTCGGCTTTGTGAGAGGTCAGCCTCGCATTGGGGAAATGTTGCTCTCTTGGCCAGTGTTGGGTCAGTGTGAGCTAGCTCACAGTTTTCTAGCCTCCGGCTCACACATTTCTGTCTCAGCTCAGGGAGGATGGCTCCAGAGCAAACTGATTTTTGCAGCAGCCAAATCGCTGGCTCACAACTTTAATGCCCGGAGCTCACAAAGTAGAATTTTTGCTCACAAGACTCCACAGCTTAGAGGGAGCGTTGCTCTAGGCCAGAGTTTTCCCTCGGTGTAGGCCCTGTGTGCCAACTTGCTACTCGGGTCATTTCATAGAAACAGAGGTGCAGGAGCTCATTAGCATAACTCATTAGCATAACTCATTTGCATAGGCCACACCCCCTGACATCACCGGAAGTGTGTCAGAAGGCAACACCCACTGCTCAGGCTCCACTGGACTGTTTTGGAGGATTGCTAGCTGTTGGGGGGGGGGGGGACGCGGCGTGTCCTCGCAGGGGAGGGAGAACTTGTACCTGAATAAAACCCAGCCTTAAAGGTGCCACTGGACTGTTTTGGGCCGGGGGGAGCTCTGCAGCTTACCTGGCTGCTTCTTGCTCTGACTGAGGGCTGCTGGGAGCAGGGGGTGGGGCTTGTTGCATGTGCCCGCCCCCAGGGCTCTTTACTGTCGGAGCTCCGCTCCTGTGTGCTCCTACAGGAAATGACCCCTGTTGCTACTGCTACTCAAAGCGGCCCAGACCACCAAAAAGCAAAACGATACGATGAGGCTGTGCAGTCAGAGGGAAACGGCCGTCAGCCCTTCTCCCTCGCCGCTCCGCTTCTTTCCCAAAAAGCCGCTTAAAATAAGTGGGAGGGGAAGACTTGGAAGGCCTCTAAAACTTCGGCTTTGGAAGCGGCCTCTCATGTGTTCCCAGATGAGCGGCGATTAGCATTTCGGGAGGTCAGTGTGCAACGATTGCTTTGGTTCCCCCCGCCGAGGATTAAAATAACATTTTGACTCTTAACATATGCACAGAGAAATGCTTTCCCCACGCACTACGATTGCCAGATCCCCCCGGCCACCGGTAGGGGATGGGTGTGTGTGTTATGATGACCAGATTCAGATTAGAATCACAGAGTTTGAAGGGGCTTCCGGGGTCATCTAGTCCAACCCCCTGCACAAGGCAGGAAATTCACAAATACCTCCCCCACACACCCTCAGTCACCCGTTCCACGCCCAGCAGATGACAAAAAACCTCCAGGATCCCCGGTCAAACTGGCCCGGAGAACAATTGCTTCCTGACCCCAAAGTGGCCATCAGCATTCACCTGGGCGTGTGAGAGAGATTTTGGGGTGGAGCCTGGGGTCTCGGTGGGCTACAGTGCCATAGAATCCACCGTCCAAAGCATCCCTTTTCTCTAGGGGAACTGATCTCTGTAGTCTGGAGATGAGCTGTGATTCCAGCGGGATCTCCAGGTCCCACCTGGAGGCTGGCATCCCTCCCAGTGTTCCCTCTAAGCTGAGTGAGTGTGAGCCAGCTCACAGTTTTTTAGCCTCCGGCTCACACATTTTTGTCTCAGCTCAGGAAGAGGATGGGGCTCCAGAGCAAACTAATGCATGCAGTAGCCAAATCGCTGGCTCACAACATTCATGCCGGTAGCTCACAAAGTAGAATTTTTGCTCACAAGACTCCACAGCTTAGAGGGAACATTGAATTCCCCCACCATACAAAAACACTCCCCTCTTATCTTCTGATTTATTTTCCATGAAGGTTACTCTGTGTGTGTGTGTGTGTTTAATTGGAGAAGATTGAGTAGGATGGTGGTGGTTTTTAATCATTACTACGGTTGTCCTGACCTTTAGTGTCAATTTTTGCAGTGGGAGCATGAGTGTTCCTGCGTATTATTTAAAGGACGGCTGATATCGGTTGCTTTTTGGGAAAAAAGAAATGCATGCCTCACGATGTCAAATAACGGGTCAGAAACAATGTTCCCTCTAAGCTGCGGAGTCTTGTGAGCAAAAATTCTACTTTGTGAGCCACTGGCATTAAAGTTGTGATGAGACATTTGGATACTGCATAAATCAGTTTGCTCTGGAGCCATCCTTCCTGAGCTAAGACAAAAATGTGTGAGCCGGAGGCTAAAAAACTGTGAGCTAGCTCACACTAACTCAGCTTAGAGGGAACACTGGTCAGAAAGCTTGGTTGCACGAAGGGAAAGCACCACCATTTGGCAGAGTTGGGCCCATTTAAAATTAAGGTAAAGGTAAAGGTTCCCTTGCCTGAAAGCCAGTTGAGTCCAAATCTAGGGTTGCGGTGCTCATCTCCGTTTCAAAGCCGAAGAGCCAGCGCTGTCTGAAGACATCTCCGTGGTCATGTGGCCAGCATGACTAAACACCAAGGCGCGCGGAACGCTGTGACCTTCCCACCGAAGGGGTACCTATTTATCTACTTGCAATGTCTTACTTTCGAACTGCTAGGTAAATTAAGGTAAGGCAGAATAAAACCAGGATTTTTTAAAAGTATGACAGCAGATGCAGCCAATTATATATATAAAAAAACAACCTTCCAGCTTCTAGAAACAGTGCAATCGTCACATCAAAAAGGTTTGTGATACTGTGCAGGTTTTACATGGCTCATTTAAGGACACAAGTTGTGAGCTGCACCCAGGCTTAAAATTCCTGGAAGAAAGGAAGGAAACAGAAGGTCAGCGGGTACAGATGTTCTAAAGTAGGGGTCCCCAACATTTTGGAGTCCGTGGGCGCCTTTGAAGTTCCGACACATCATGGTGGCGCAGCCGCAAAACTGCCGCAGGAAGAAGAGGGAGAAGAGATTGGAGTTATACCCTGCCCTTCACTACTCGAAGGAGTCTCAGAGCATCTTACAATCTCCTTTCCCTCCCCACAGCAGACACCCTGTGAGGTAAGAGGGGCCGAGAGAGCTCTCTCTAGAATGGCTTGTGTGATAACAGCTCTGAAAGAACTTGTCACTGACCCAAGGCCACACCAGCAGCTGCATGTGGAGGAGTGGGGGATCAAACCCGGTTCTCCCAGATTAGAGTCCACACGCCTTACCACTACGCCAAACTGGCTCCCTGGAGGCGGAGCTAGCCACAAAATGGCCGCCGCAGCTTACCTCCAGTCGGACCCTGAAAGTCCTTGTGTTGTGGTGACAGCTGCTGCCAAAGCAACTCCGCACCGCCAATCGATTCTCCAGTGGCCAAGAGTCCCTCCTGGCCCTGCCTGCTTTCTAAAAACACTTCATGGGTGCTGGGAAAGGTGTTAGCGGGTGCTCTGGCTCCCACAGGCACCGTGTTGGGGCTCCCTGTTCTAAAGGCTTTCTCGCTTGGTTTGACCCTGTGGTTTAGCGGTGGGCCACATGCTTTGAGCTGCGGTGGCTCAAGTGGTTAGGACGCTGAACTGCAGGCTGTGGAAGGTCGGTCGTTCAGCAGTTCGAGACCCGAGTGTGCCGCATGACGGGGTGAGCTCCCGTCTCTCGTTCCAGCTCCTGCCAACCTAGCAGTTCCAAAGCAAGACATTGCAAGTAGATAAGTAGGTACCACTTCAGTGGGAAGGGAACAGCGTTCCATGCGCCTTGGTGTTTAGTCATGCCGGCCACATGACCACGGAAACGTCTTCGGACAGCGCTGGCTCTTTGGCTTGGAAACGGAGATGAGCACCGCAACCCTTAAGTCGGATTTGACCGGCTTTCGAGCAAGGGAGATCTTTACCTTTTATACATCAGTGTATAATGCCATAGGCACAGGTGTCAAACTCATTTCTTATAAGGGCCGGATCTGACATAAATGTCACGCTGCCAGGCTGGGACATGTAAAATATAATGCCAAGAACTGGAGATATAAATAGGGGTTTGTATTCGGCTTGTACTGAGCTGAAAAAAAATCCAAAGAATACTGTATTGGTATTTTCCAGATATTTTTTTCAGCCGAATATAGAACCCAGTATTTATTCGGCTATTTGAAAATGAGATGAGCACCGCAACCCTAGAGTTGGATTCAACTGGCTTTTGAGCAAGGGAAACCTTTACCTTTACATGCTTTGCATATAGAACAGCCACGTGGTCAATGCCTAACATCTCCAGGTAAGAAAAGGGCGTCAGGCAGCAGAGAGAGACCCTTCTTGACCAGAGACCTCAAGATGCCAACAGCCGAAGGAGCTGGATCGATGGACCAGGGCTGGAACTTGCCATTTACAGAGCCGCTGCCTCCGCTTTTGTACCTCTTCCCTCCATAAGACCTAAGGTCTCCTTAGCCAGCATTTTCTACCGCAAACACAGGCACGGCACTCCGGCTGGCTGCCGGCACGATAGCCATACTGCTCTTTTTTTATCGTCTGGGTTCCTTTTTCGTTTTCCATTGGCTGCAAATGGCCTTGAGTGCTTTTTTTAACGGAGAGGCAATTAATAAATTTTGTGAAGTCAATAAATAAGGGAATGAATAGTGATGAGGACGCGGCGGCACGGTCAGCGGATGTAGCCTGTGAAAAGTACTGGGTTCTCCGCATGGAAGACTCGGACGACGACATGCGGTTGCACACGTTTATTCGTACTTAACATAAAGAGAACACACAACGGCCCTGCAAGGCCAACTATATACACACTGGGCCCAGCGCCCCCCACTCCCATTGGAGGGTTTGAATTTCCCACCAGTTGAGCCTATTGGTCGGCAGGGGGGGAACTAGGATCCGAGGTCCCTATTGTTCTGTGGAGCCAAGCTCCTCTCTTTCCTGCGGGCCCCTTGTGGCGGCTCGCGTACATAACAGCCTGTGTCTCCTCTGTGAGTCCACTTTTCGGGGGACGTTTCAGTTGGAGAAAAACCATCAGCATGATGTGGTTCTATTAGACCTAGGCCCCGGTCGCACGGGCGGATAACTCAAGGGGGAGGCCGGCCTCCCTAGGAGAGGGGTGGGAGCTGCAGGGTGACAAACAATTCCTAGTGTTGACCAGTGTTCCCTCTAAGCTGAGTGAGTGTGAGCTAGCTCACAGTTCTTTACCCTCCGGCTCACAGGTTTTTGTCTCGGCTCAGGAAGGACGGGTCCAGAGCAAACTGATTGATGCAGCGGCCAAATCGCTCGCTCACAACTTCCATGCCAGGAGCTCACAAAGCAGAATTTTTGCTCACAAGACTCCACGGCTCAGAGGGAGCATTGGTGTTGATGCTGCCTCTCAAAGGCCCGGGGTGGTCAGCTGATAAGGACTGGGCTGGCATCAAGGTCCCCTCAGGTGGGGCGGCCGCCAGAGCTGTCTAACACCCCCCCAATCCTTTTTCGGCTAGCGGTCCACCTCCCCTGTGCTTCCAGTGGCGCACACTGCCCCGTACCACTGGGAAAAGGGCTGCAGGAAACGGTGACCCCGGGCTAGGGTTGCCACCCTCCAGGTAGTGGCTGGAGATCTCGTGGGATTATAACTCCTGGAGAGGCTCTTGGGATCACGAGCGAAACATGACCCTGCAGTGCGATGTGACTGCGAAGAAAGCGAATGGAATCTTAGGGTGCATTCACAGAAGCCTTGTGTCCGGATCACGGGAGGTGGTTGTTCCGCTCTATTCTCCTATGGCCAGGCCTCACCTGGAGTACTGCGTCCAGTTTGGGGCACCACATTTGAGGAAGGATGTTGACAAGCTTGAGCGTGTCCAGAAGAGGGCAACCAGGATGGTGAGAGGGTTGGAATCCAAGTCTTAGGAGGAAAGGCTGAAAGAGTTGGGTCTGTTTAGCCTGGGAAAGAGAAGGCTTAGAGGGGACGTGATTGCAGTCTTCAAGTATCTGAAGGGCTGTCATGTAGAAGATGGAGCAGATCTGTTCTCTCTTGCTCCGGATGGCAAGACTAGATCTGATGGGTGGAAATGACAAGGGAGTCGTTACCGGCTAAATATCAGGAGAAACTTCCTAACTGTGAGAGTGGTTGAGCAGTGGAACAGACTGCCTCGGGAGGTGGTGGATGCTCCTTCGCTGGACGTTTTCGAGCGGAGGCTGGACAACCCTCTTTCGGGTATGTTGTAGGTATGTAGAGCTGTCTTTCGGCTATGCTCCTGCAGAGTGCAGGGGGTTGGACTAGATGACCTGCAAGGTCCCTTCCAACTCTAACATTCTATGATTCTATGAGTGTGTCCAGGAGAGGGCAACCAGGATGGCGAGAGGGTTGGAGTCTTAGGAGGAAAGGCTGAAAGAGCTGGGTCTGTTTAGCCTGGGAAAGATAAGGCCTAGAGGGGACAGGATTGCAGTCTTCAAGTATCTGAAGGGCTGTCGTGTAGAAGATGGAGCGGATCTATTCTCTCTCTTGCTCCGGATGGCAAGACTAGATCTGATGGGTGGAAATGACAAGGGAGTCGTTACCGGCTAAATATCAGGAGAAACTTCCT
>NW_015176101.1:0-8725 GCF_001447785.1 Gekko japonicus | reverse complement strand
TCTGCTCTCCCAAACCCTGCCTTCCTCAGTTTCCACCCCCCAAATCTCCAGGTATGCCGCTAGAGTTGGGAAATATCTGGAGACTTGGGGGCGAATCCTGGGGAGGGCAGGGTTTAGGGAGGGGAGGGCCCCCAGCAGGGTATAACGCTCTAGAGCCCGCCCTCCAAAACAGCCATTGGCTCTGGGGAAACTGGTCTTGGTGGTCCGGAGAACTGGTATTAATGTTGTGAGCGAGCGATTTGGCTGCTGCATGCATTAGTTTGCTCTGGAGCCATCTTTCTTGAGCTAAGACAAAAGTGTGTGAGCCGGAGACTAAAAAACGGTGAGCTAGCTCACACTAACTCAGCTTAGAGGGAACACTGGTAGGGGGCTGGCGGTGGGGGTAAAGAAGGGAAGAAGAAGAGTTGGATTTATACTCAGAGCGGCTCACGATCTCCTTTCGCTTCCCCTCCCCACAACAGACACCCTGTGAGGTGGGGGGGCGGAGAGAGCTCTTTCGAGGACTGCTCCTGAGAGAACAGCTCTGGGAGAACTTGGGAGTGACCCAAGGTCACACCAGCAACTGCATGTGGAGGCGCGGGCAATCAACCCAAATTCTCCCAGATTAGAATCCGCGCTCCTAACCACGGCACCAAACTGGCTCTCAGAGGTCATCAAAACCTGGATAAGGACAGGCTGCCTTCCTGCCCCACAGTGTTCAGGAGAGGAGCTGGGGGGACACCAGGAGGGTCGAGGTGAGCCGGCAACCCCTTCCTTCTCCACCTGAGGCCGCAGGCGACGCACCAAGACATGACCCATCACAGGCCACGTAAACCCTGTCGTGTCAAAGGTCAGATCCAGAGCTTGTCTCCACCGCCCTGTTCCTGGATACACAAGAGATATCAGAAGACATGATCATTTCAGCTTGTGGAGAATGTTATCTCTGAGGGGCGCCCACCCCGCCATCTGTGGATCCAAGGGAGTCTGCGTGGGGCCATTTCAGGTTGTTCAATTAACCGTCTTTCCTCGGCTCCGAAAGCAAACAGCCGTCTCTGCTGCATTTGATCTGTATGTTCCCCCCACACAATCACACTCTCCCCCACTTACGGCAATGTTTGCTGCAGAGAAACCTAAACCGTAATCTTATTGTGCATGCTCGAATTAATTTCTGATCTTGTTTTGAACACAGAGACATATGTTCTGGCTTTCGGGGGGGGGGAATCTGCATTTTATGTGTACACGACAGCTAGCAAACAACTTGGATCTGAGTGTCGTTTGTGTTCGGCTGTGTATGTTTCCATCTGACGGCATTACGACGGTCTCCCCCAAAATGTCTGTCGGGTGAGGCATGCTTTTAGTTCCGTATTAGGGTAGCTCATGCCCCAAATGGTATGCTCTTACGAGATGCAAGGCTAAGAATTCTCTGCCCTCGAAGGAGCTCAGCACCTACTGGCTAGTACCCATAACGTCATGTGCATTAACCCCCTCTGTCCCACTCCAACGAACCCATTTTGCAGTTCTTCTGTGTGGTAAGGGAAAGGATGGACAACGCTTTTCAATTGTTCATGCGTGCACAGTTGTTGTTTTTTTAAAATAAAAGTCAGCAGCCTGCCCAAAGAAAAGCATGGCTGAGAACGGACCAAGCTTTCATGTTACCAGACTTAAACAATGTGTAAGGAGCTGCGGTGGCTCAAGTGGTGAAGATGCTGAACTGCAGGCTGTGGAAGGTCGGTCGTTCAGCAGTTCGAGACCCAAGTGTGCCGCATGACGGAGTGAGCTCCCGTCTCTGGCCCCAGCTCCTGCCAACCTAGCAGCTCGAAAGCAAGACATTGCAAGTAGATAAATAGGTACCACTTCGGTGGGAAGGGAACAGCGTTCCGTGCGCCTCGGTGTTTAGTCATGCCGGCCACATGACCACGGAAACGTCTTTGGACAGCGCTGGCTCTTCGGCTTGGCAACGGAGATGAGCACCGCAACCCTAGAGTCGGACTGGACTGGCTTTCGAACAAGGGAGACCGTTACCTTTACTTTAAGAACCTAACCAGGGTCAGTCCCGGTTAGAACTTGGAGGGGAGACCACCAAGGAAGTCCACAACTAGGGCTGTTGGGTCCCCCCGAGCCAGCGGTGGGGGACGAGGGCGTAGGGTTGCCAGATCCAGGTTGGGAAACTCCTTGAGATTTGGGGGTGGAGCCCGGGGAGGACAGGGTCCTCAGTGGGCAGGGTACAGTGCCGCAGAGTCCACCCTCCAAAGCATCCCATTTTCTCCAGGGGAACTGCTCTCTGTAGTCTGGACTGGAGATGAGCTTTCATTCCATGGGACCCCCAGGTCCCACCTGGAGGCTGGCCTCCTGAGATGTACTGCTGAGTCTTCCCACAAGGGACTGCAGAAACCAACACAGCTCAGGAGCGAAGAAAATATAATTCCAATCGTGTTCGAAACAAGCAGGGCTATTTTGGGGCAGGAACGCACAGGAACGGAGTTCCGGCTGGCTCCCGAGTTGGCCACGCCCAGCAGGAACTCATTAGCATAACAGGCCACACCCAACAGCAGAAACTCATTTGGATTGGCTACAATTAGGGGTGTGTGGCCTAACATGCAAAGGAGTCCCTGCTCCAAAAAAAGGCCCTGGGTTTTGACAACAAACAAGGTAAACAGAATAAGAAGCAAACGATGGGCGTGGCTGGATGACCACACTTCTGGCAACACGGGGCTGCGGCCTAATATGCTAATAAGCTGTGGTGTCAGGGTGTGGCCTATTATGCTAATGAGTTCCTGCTGGGCTTTTTCTACAAAAAAAGCCCTGGAAACAAGAACGGTCGGACGCATGCGTGTTCTCCAATGCTGCTCGGCTCGGAGAGGCACCCAGCCTCCTCCGCGGGCCGATCGGCATCCTTCCCCCACATCGCTGCCTATTAGATCAGAGCGTGGCATTAACAGATGCACTGTAAACTGTTCAGTTGCCCGCTGTGCACCGTGGCAACCTGCAGGCGGTTGCCGTAGTCACGAGGCCATTTGATTTGCTGTAAAAAAACCAACAGCAACACAAAACTGAATGGGGGGGGAGAAAGCACCAGAGAACATTCGTTGCCTGGGGTGGGTGGACGGGATCCGGCTGTAAAAAGCAAACCTGCCTGAATTTTTTAAAAAAAGATTATCTGCAGAGAAGAAGGATGTGATGGGTTGGGGGGGGGGGAGGAAAAGGCTTTTAGTTATTTTTAGCACTTCCTCCAGAGATGCGGCCGTAGCCGGGCTGTTTCCGAGCGTTCTTGGCTCACCTCCGGAGTGCCTTCCAGGTGAGATAGGATATTTCTAGCAAAACGTAAAAGGGAAGGAAAGCAGATGGGTGCATCAGCGCAGGGCTGGAGAACTGTGCAAAACGGGCATTCAAAGCAAAACCCAGGCCAGGATTAATGCTGGGTTTTAAGTAATATCTTTCCACGTGTTGGCTTCTTAAATTGTTTTCCTTTCGTAAGCCGCCTCGGGCAGGTTGTCGGAGAGGCAGTGTCCCAAATAACTAGGCCCGTAGAGAGGCATTTTGGGGGCTGGGCGGCAGGTTTTTTTTTTTCCTGGCGGGGCTGCCATTTTTTGCTGCTGGCGTGCACCTTTTGAAAATGTTTGAAAATATATTTTAAAAAGGATTTTCAAGGGAATCTCTTGTGGGGCTGTCCCTTTAAGAAAGGGGGCAGAGCCCAAATAGCCTGACTGTAGCTACAGGCCAGTATCCACCAGGTGAAGCACGTACACCAGACAGACAGACAATGCCCTTGAGGCACACAGCCTTCACCACTGCCAGCATGTTGGCACTGACTTCTGTGACCAAGTAGCCATGGATGATATTGCCGCTGCCCACCCAGTCCCTTAGGCTACTCTGTATTGTGATGACAATGTTTTCTGCCACAGTGCCACTTGTTCTGGTGTGTGTCACTTGTTCTCATGGCAAACAAGCATCTCCCAAAACAGTTCACTTTCCCTGAGATTCTCTGGGAGAGTCTGACTGCTGGGTGCTGCCTGCTTGCCTGCCTTAAGTGCTGCTGGCTGGGTTTCCCCATTGGAAACAATGGAAGTAATGGGGGTAACCTGTTTGGGTGCCCATAGAATTGGGCCCACTGGTCCAATTGCTTTGGTATATGGGGGTTTATGTGGGGAGGGGCTCCCGAAGCTACGCTGAAAATCTGGAGCCTCTTCCTCAAACCCCCTCCCCCCCAGAGCCACTAACAGCACTGTGGGGAAAAAGTAACTTTCTTTCCCACCGTAGAGAACAATAGAGGGAATGGGGGCAACCTTTTTTGGGGTCCGTAGAATTGGACCCCCTGGTTCAATGTTCCTGAAACATGGCGGGTATCTTGGGGAGAGGCTCCAGCAGCTACCCTGCGATTTTGGAGCCTCTCCCTCCCTCTCCTCCAGCCCCCAGAATATACCCTATGTTTTCGCCATTGACT
Source organism: Gekko japonicus (assembly GCF_001447785.1). Taxonomy (NCBI): domain Eukaryota; kingdom Metazoa; phylum Chordata; class Lepidosauria; order Squamata; family Gekkonidae; genus Gekko; species Gekko japonicus. The sequence goes on along the minus strand of NW_015176101.1, from coordinate 4,305 downwards.
TCAATGGCCCATAGGATATAATGGGGCCAAACTGCGGGAAGCCGATTCAGGTCAGAGACCCAAAGGGGTCGCGACCCACAGGTTGAGAACCATGGCTCTATGGCATTATACCCCACTGGGGTCCCTGTCCTCCCCAGGCTCCACCCCCAAATCTCCGGAAGTTTCCCAACCTGGACCAGGCATCCCTAGGCCCAAAGGTCTAGCTTGGTATAAGACAACAACATAAGTTGTTTGGAGATACTAAAACTAACTTGGGTACTTGGTGAGAAATTATTAAAACATTCGGGGAAAGCTCGTAGGATGCTCTGGTGGAAATCAGCAACCAGTTCCCAGTGGGCTTATTCATGCTGTCATGGCTTCCCCCAAAGAATCCTGGGAACTGTAGTTTGGCGAGGATGCTGAGAATTCTCCTCAAGACCTTGACCTTTTCCTCAGAACTAAGGAGTGTCTCGTGAAGCCACTTGCAAATCTGTGAGGTAGAGAGAACCTCCACGATGCAAGAGCCATTTTATGTCTTACACGGGTGAGATGGTGAAGCCACGTATTTCCCCTCATGTTGCGAGGCGTGTCCTGTCTTGAGCTCTGTTTGGGCCTAGCTGGAGACGTGAGGCGCCAGTTCTTCAGTGGGCAGTTTGGTTGTTCCAAATAGCATCAAGACTAAACCACTGCATAACGGACAAATGACATAGTCATGCTGTCATGGCTTCCCCCAAAGAATCCTGGGAACTGTAGTTTGGCGAGGGTGCTGAGAATTCCCCTCAAGACCTTTTCCTCAGAACTAAGGAGTGTCTCGTGAAGCCAGTTGCAAATCTGTGCGGTAGAGAGAACCTCCACGATGCAAGAGGCATTTTATCTCTTACACGGGTGAGATGGTGAAGCTGCGTATTTCCCCTCATGTTGTGAGGCGTGGCCTGTCTTGAGGCTGAGCTCTGTTTGGGCCTAGCTGGAGACGTGAGGCGTCAGTTCTTCAGTGGGCGGTTTGGTTGTTCCAAATAGCATCAAGACTAAACCACTGCATAACGGACAAATAATAATAATAATACCTTCAATTTATTGATCGCTTTTTCCCACACACCTGTGGGCTCAGAGCGATTTACAGTTACTCATGACATTTGGACTAACAATACTCATGGGGGATAGGGAAGACAACATACAGTATTTTTAATTACACACACATTGTAGCTGGCCGGAGGACTCATCTGCGGGCTGGATCAGTCGTGTTCCGACGGCATGTATTCTTGTCGGCTGGCTGATGACGTTGGGGCTTCTTGATGTCGCGCTGCCACACTGCCACACTGCCACCGCCTGGCCGACTCGCTCCACTGCAGGGATGCCGAAACAGGTCTTTCATCTTTTGATCTTGCCGCGCCACAGAAGTCACACTTGGCAGCTAACACCTTCCCAAAGGGAGTGGTGTGCCCACCCCCTTACGGGTGGTCCCCAATTTATCTACTTGCCGAAGCTTTCGAATCGCTGGGTAGACGATGAGCTAGGACAAGGCTTGGTTGCTCACACCAGCACGGGGCTAGAACTGACAAAGCTTGGCAGTTCAGATGTTATAGTTAAGCAGGGGAATTATCCCCTGCGCCACTGCTGTCATGGCTTCCCCCAAAGAATCCTGGGAACTGTAGTTTGGCGAGGGTGCTGAGAATTCTCCTCAAGAACTTTTCCTCAGAACTAAGGAGTGTCTCGTGAAGCCAGTTGCAAATCTGTGCGGTAGAGAGAACCTCCACGATGCAAGAGGCATTTTATCTCTTACACGGGTGAGATGGTGAAGCCGCGTATTTCCCCTCATGTGAGGCGTGTCCTGTTTTGAGCTCTGTTTGGGCCTAGCTGGAGACGTGAGGTGCCAGTTCTTCAGTGGGCGGTTTGGTTGTTCCAAATGGACGCATCAAGAGCCAACCACTGCATAGAGTCAACCACTGCATAACGGACAACTGCGGCGTGTTTCCCCATCCGCGTTAGCGTGTTCCTCCCTGTGAAGAAAAGCTTCACCTGTTGAACTTTGCTGCGTCGTGCAGCGATTCGAGTCGTGGCGGCCCGGTCTCTTAATTAGATGGGATGTACCGTCAAGTGGAGCACGCAGTCCACGGTGGCTTGTGGGTGTTTGCAGCCATAATTCAAACAATCAAACAGTGGGAATGCGCGGGGGTGGGAATCCAGTCATAAAATAACAGCTGTCTCTTCTCCTCGCTTCCTTTAAGCCGCTGAGGTACCGGCGGAGTCAATTGAAAACCACTCGCTCTCGAATTTTATTAATCATGTAGCCCATGCGCCTGTCCCAGGTGCGACTCCGCCAGTCTCCAGAAAGCGCCTTTGGTGTCGCTCGTGCGCGGAAAGGGAAAGCGCGGAGCGACGTTGAACTTCAAGGCTGGGGTTTTGTGTCATCTTTCCCCGGCGCCGAACCGAACCCTCGAGCGGGTTTGCGTCCCTCTCCTCTGAACTTCGGTACGTGCGACACTCGCGCATGACAGCTGTCGGGGATATAAAACAAAAATGGAACGACTGGTTTCGTGGCGGCGGTGGGGAGAAACGGATTCCCAGTCCCCCCTCTTTAAAATGGCAAAATAATTACAAAGGCCCTCAAATGGAGCGGAGCCATACTGGGCTTTCGGAGTTCATGAATAATATTAGTGTTCTTTGCCAGGCTTTGATGGATTGTGCCGAGTGGGTTCGTCGCTTGCCTGCTCTTGAGGACTTCTGTTTGATTATTATTTTTTTTGTCACAGTCGTGTTTAATTAATTCCCCTTCCTTAGCAAGGGTGATGGCGGCTGTCACATGAGTGAGCCATGGGCCTGTACGCGACCGTCTGGGAGCAGTGTTTCTGATAATGTTCCGTCCTATCATTCATCCTACATATCTTGGCTGTTGTCTCTCTACAGACCTGCAGCTTTTGATGTATTATGGGTAAAGAGTAAACAGGCCGGGGCCCAGAGATCTCCCTGAATTGCTACTCTCCAGGTGATAGAGATCGGTTCCCCTGCAAAAAACTGCTCCTGTGGAAGGTAGTTTTGGCGTAGTAGTTAAGAGCATGGACTCTAATTTGGGAGAACCAGGTTTGATTCCCTACTGTTCCACATGCAGCTGCTGGTGTGACCTTGGGTCAGTCACAAGTTCTCTCAGAGCTGTTCTCTCAGGGGCAGTTCTCGGGAGAGCTCTCTCAGCCCCGCCTACCTCACAGGGTGTCTGTTGTGGGAAGGGGGAAGGGAAAGGAGATTGTCAGCCAAGGCACCCAACCAAACCACGATTTAGTGCCAGACAGCTTCACACAAATCTCCCTAAATGATCAGGGGGGGGAGGTCCATCCATTCAGTTACAAAAAGATCTCAATCAGACAGCTGCTCAGGTTGAAAAACACAGGCAAGCAGAGCGGGGAGCGCGTGCCAGCCTGCTGACAGAGCCACCAAGGCAACAGAGATCTGCCAAAGCCGTGCCCACAGATAATGCCGCAGCTAGACAACGGAACATCCATCTTCGTAATCTCCAGGGCCCACGAGTCACTGTGGAAGTCGCTTTTGTGAAAATGATATAGCCCGAGAGCTAAGCTCCCATCTGCAAAGGAGCAACTGATAACGTAGGCTGGGTGTCACGGTTTGAAGACACGGTAAAACCAGCAGTGCCCTGCTTCGTCCAAACAATTATGCTGTATTTTACCTGTAAATTCATTCACTCATTCTCTCTTTCTTCTTCTTCTTCTTCTTCTTCTTCTTCTTCTTCTTCTTCTTCTTCTTCTTCTTCTTCTTCTTCTTCTTCTTCTTCTTCTTCTTCTCTGAGTTGATATTAATTTCAGGCATAATGTGAAGTAAGGCATTTTTTTCTTTGGAGGTTTGAGATGAACAAAACCCTCACTCTGAGTTTTAAGAGTATTTTTTTCTCTCTCTGGGCAGAGAACAGGCAGGAGAGGGGAGGGAGGAAATCCATATACTTGCTTTCCAGACTCACCTCAGCCAGGGGCATACCCAGAAATTTTTGGATCAGGGTGCATCTTTTTTTGTTAACGGGGCAAGCTTAAGCACAGTGGAGTGATAAGCTTTTATACAGAATCACAGAGTTTGAAGGGGCTTCCGGGGTCATCTAGTCCAACCCCCTGCACAAGGCAGGAAATTCACAAATACCTTCCCCTCCGCACCCCCAGTGACCTCTGTTCCACGCCCAGAAGATGACAAAAAACCTCCAGGATCCCCAGCCAAAGTGGCCTGGAGAAAAATGGCTCCCTGACCCCAAAGTGGCAATCAGCATTTCCCTGGTTGTGTAAGAAAGGGTGGCTGTATGATGGATAGCAGGGGTCATTTCGTAGAAAAAGA
>NW_015176100.1:88746-101581 GCF_001447785.1 Gekko japonicus | reverse complement strand
TTCCTGGAGAAGTTGGCATAACAAGGTGGGCCCTGGAGATTTTCCAGAATTATAGCCTTAGGCAGCTATAGTTCACATTGAACTCTTGGGGGAAAGGGGGAACCTCCCCCCTATGAACTTCTTCCATCTGAAACCTCTGTATATATGTGTTGTCTATGTTTTGTGTCATAATAACAAGCCTTTAAAGGCTGCTCGTTATAAGAATGTTAAAAGAATGCCACCTTTTATTTGGAAATCTTTTGTTTAAACTTTTTAATAGCCCCACCTCAGGAGTAACTGAGGGGCAAACACAGTTTTAAGTGGCACCTTTTCAAACTTTTGAGCCCCAGCAGTGAGTTAGTTTCCAGGTCTGCAAGAAGCAGCAAAATCTTCATTTTGGGTACAAACACAGAGCTTCCAGCTTTAGAAGCAGTGATGTAGCACTGCTTGGCAAATCCCAGGTCAGGCTAGCTGACCTTGAGGAAAAATTGAGCTCACTTCAACCTTACCTGAAGATGCTAAAAGAAGTGAAATTCTAAACCTCATGGTCTGCAGTTCTCCTGTCCTCCCCCATCAGGGCAGGAGGCTGATCATTTCCCCTTTTGTAAATTTTACATAATCAAAGAGCTAGGGGCACAAGATAAAAAGGCTCCAGGTAATTAATGGCCCTTCTCAAACTCAGAGGGTAACAATTGCTCCTTCCTCTTTTGTTAAGAGTAATTTTCCTTCACAAACAGAGAGGAAGAAAAGTTTTTTTGTTTTCCCCCCCTTAATGTCACCCCCACCCCAAAGGAACTGGGGGGGAGCACAGTGAAGAAAAATAAATGTTTTCTCTTTCTTTTTTATTCTGGCTTTTAAAGAATAGATGGGTAACTTTTTCTGAATCTCAGAAGCAATTCTGATAATATCTTTTGGAATCTCCTCAGCCTCCAGTCTGTTTTGTGAATCCACAGAAGTTTCTCTTCCCAACTGCCTTTCTGTGGATTCAAGGGGGGGAGGTACAGTGGAAAATTTATGAGTTTTCCTTTATTTTGAGTTTTCCTTTTCTCTTTTAATCTGATCAGTAAAAGATATACTTCCAAACCTTTTGAACTGCAGTAGCAGTTCTGCTAAAAACTTTTGAGACTCATATTGAAATTCAAAACTAGCCATGTGGCACATAGTTTGAGAGAAAGCCTCCTCAGTCTGGGAGGCCCCTCCATTTAGGAAAAACAAGAAAGGGGACCCGCGAAAATCGCGGGGGGGAGAAGTGGGGGAGCTCCATGCAGAGCATGCAGAGGAGGCCTCGCTGTTCCCCCCTGCCCCGATGCGAGGCTGGGCGGCTACGAGCCGCCCAGCCTTGCATCGGAGCGGGTGGGTGGGTGGGAACAGTAAGGCCCGGGTGCGAGGTTTTTGCCAAAAAAAAAAAAAAAGGCTGCGCGGGCACTGGAACGCCTTTGGTCCTATTACCTGGGTGGGAGTAAGCACTTTGCCCAGCTCGTCAATCTCCACTCCCCCAAAGCGGACCCGCAGAGGCTTGGCCGGCTTCTCATCCACCTCAGTGAGGCTTAGCGGGCCGCCCCATGTGCCAAGATCCACCGCCATCGTTGCAAGACACCGTTACGCCGCTCCTCTCTCCGCTAAACCGCCCAGAAGGGCGTGCACACCCAGCAACCCCAGCCTGAAGCGCAGAAGCTCGCGGTTGGTGAGTGACAGCAGTCCCAGGCACGTGGGCTCGCTTCTCTTTCCCTCGCCGCTCTGCCCCCCCCTCCCTGCTCGCCGATCACCTTCCAAGCGGCGGCGGCAGCGACGCTCTGTGAGTTTCGGGGGGATTTAAACATCCCCCGATTTTTTTTGCAGATGTAGGATTTTTGTGCACACGTGGGGGCCGCCCCACGTGCACACAAACCTCTCCCTCCCCCCCAGGTCCCCCTGATGTGCGGATGCTTAAATCCGCACTTCGGGGGGCGACTTGAGAATTAGATATATAGATGCTGGAATGGATGTTTGTTTGTTTGTATAGGTATTATTACAGTAGCATCAGCTAAGAGGAGCAAATACAAAGGCTCTCTGAAAAACTAAAATGCAGTCACTATTGCAGAAATTTCAATCTCCAAGTGTCACCTGGAGATCCCCCAAAATTGCAGCCTTTCTCCAGAATACTGAAGTCAGTGTCCCTGGAGAAAAGTGCATGCCTCACATGGTTGGTTTTATGCCATGTTCTCCCCAAGTTCCATTTCCAAATCTCCAGGAACCACCTGGCCTGGAGTTGGCAACCATACCCTATTGTATTCATTGTCTGTTTTGAAACAAAGTTTCTCTTTCCTTCCCCCATCTCAAACTCTAGCTTGAGACCAATCTTTTTGTAAAGGAACGTGCCAAGTCATTTACATGTCTTTTAGTTCCTATTTGAATTTGTAATTCTGTTTAAGGGAGGTCCTCCTCCTGCCCCCATTCCAAAGTTTAGTTTGCATTTAAAAAAAAAAGAGGTCCATTTCGTAATTGTTTTTACAGAAATCTTCAACGTTTTAAAATTGGGTTTCAATTCCCTTTTGGGGAAAATGCCCTAAAGTTTTTCCCCTGACAAGATTTTTTTCTTCCTCCCTCTCATTTTTAAATTCACTATTTGGTTTTAAAAGCTTTTTGTTGCTATTGTTTTTACAGCTTTAATTCTCTTTAATAAATGCTCTTTTTGGTTTCATGATCAGCTGTTCTCTTAAAGCCCCACGGGGGGGAGCTTCTACCCTGGAGCGCCGAAGAGGCTGCTCCTGAAGTTTCGGCTTGGGGGTACAGTGCTCCTTTTTGCTCCGACAGGTCCCGCATTCCTGAGGCCAGCAATGGCGCTCAGAGACATTACTGGACCACAGCGTACAAGGACTTAACTAAAAAGAAAATCTACAAGAAAAAGTGATCCAGCAATTAAACAAACAGTGAGTTAGGTAGCAAAAAGAAAGACATATATAAAAGGGGGGGTGGAAGAAATCGGCACAGCGAATCGGCTTCGCTTCAAAGAGACAAGGTGGGGGGGACTCGCGGAGGAAGAACCCTACCCGGTGGTGAAATTGCAGCTTAGAAGCTTGCCGGACCCAGGCGATTAACACCCTTTCAAAGCAGAATACATCTGAGCTAATCATTTACAACATAGAAAAGATATCAGAACTTTTATAAACTTTTACCTAAGTATAAACAATGTCTCAGCATGGGAGTAAAATGGCGTCCAGAGGTAGAGGTTCTACAGGAAATGCCAGCACAGCATCACCTGTCACAAGACCGGAAAATACCAGCGAGTTAGCTACTGCAATTTCTGAAGCCATGTACCCTCTGCTGGACCAGCTTATGAACCTCAACCCAAAATTCGACACTTTACAGAAAGAGCTCAAGGAAACTGCAGTCAAATCAGAGAAGTCAGCCAAAAAGATAAAAAGGTTGAAATTAAGACCAAAGAAATAGACCAAAGAATGAATAAGGTGGAAAAAGAAAGAACTTCTGAAAAGCAACAACTTCTACAGCTACAAATGGAAAGATCCTCTTTCGTCTTGAGATTTCAAGGGGTGCCAGAGAAAAAAGATGAGAACTTAAGAGAAATAAGCGAAGCAATGGTCCCCTTAATCAATAACAAACCTGAATTAATACAAGCAGATATTGATATGATCTACAGAACCTATTCAGAGATTATTTTAAAAAAAACTCTCCCAGGGGAAATTTTTGTAAAATTTTCAAAAAGATCAATAAGAAACTCAATACTCAAAGCATCTACAGCGACATCAGTAAAAATTCAAGAAGAGGAGATAAAAATATTGAAAGACGTTCCATATAAAATACGCAAGAAAAGGAAGCAGTACAGAAATATTACAGCATTCCTCCAAAAGAACAATGTCCAATACAGATGGAGAAGAAGGAAAATATTGACTCTCTATTAACAGCAGAACTCTTTCTTAAACAACAACAATTCAACCAAACAAAGAAACAGAGCAGAGGAAGAGTAGGCAACAGAAAAAACCAGCGAAGAACAGAAATCTGACACAGATAGTTCATCTTCTACAGCTACTTCTGTATCTTCAGGTGAAATCTTTGACTCTGACTCGGATTTGGATTTAGGAGTTGTGACTCCTAAAACATTTAAAGTAAATCTCCCCTGACAAAAGAAGAAGAAAACCAAAGCTAAGAAGAAAGCTAAGTGAAGATCTGTGATCCCCTATGTTGACATCTAATCTACTCATATTATTAACCAGATGTGATGTAATATTAAAAATGCCTTATGTTCTTTCTATTTGAACACTTTTATTAGATTTTAAAGAACTGAATGTAATTTTTAACATGTAGACATATATCCAAAGCGTTTCATTACCTTATCAAAGGTTCTTGTTACTCTCTTTGTAGTTTTAGTTTTGTAGGTTATAGTTTTGTAGTGTGTAGGAAGAAAAGCAATAAAAAGTATATATATATAAAAAAGAAAAATGGGTGAGTTTGACCTATTGTGAAATTTGACTTAGCTATACCAAATGCCAAATGTGGTCAAACTGTGTACCCTGCTGCCCCTCAGAAAGCCCTGTGAGTCTTCTGGCTACAGAGATAAGTGTATAACAACATCCTTTGTGATGAGGGTAGTGGAGTTAGCAACGCACAAGACCTGGCAATAGTCACAGATCTTTGCCTCAGCTGCATGACAGAACCTTCTGGCGTAATTGCTTGGCTAACATACTGAACAGTAATCTCTGTCTGCTCCAGTCAGAAGGAAAACTTGAAAAGCCTATGAGATTTACAGCAAATATTTACATTGCCTACTTGAGAATCCAAGTCTATAATTTAAAACTATGAAGTAAAGTAGAAGCAATAGAATCAACTGAGTTTTCCTTATGTGGCTGCTACCCTCTCCAAGCACCAATACTTCTCCTTGCTGTCTCCTTGACTTAAGGCTGTTCCAACTGGCCATATTTTTTGTATTTGAGATCCCTGACTAGGGTTGCCAGCACCCCAGTCTGGGCGGGGGTTCCCCCTCTCTTATGGGCTCCTCCCTGCTGCTGGCCAGCTGGCTGGTGGGGAAAACCCCACCCGCAAATGCCCTGGAACACAATGTGATGATGTCGCCCAGAAGTGACATCATTACGTCGCCAGTGTTGCGTGGCAATGCTCTAGTTTTTGGGGAAAACTCTACCATAGAAAGCTTGTTTTAGTGATACAAATGAGCATCCTGTTAAAGGCCCATCATTCCTAACTGCTGTTCATAGGTTCTGTGGTAAGTGCTCTGTGAGAGAAAAGAGCAGCTTTGAAAATGCTGAGGTACCCTGTCCAGGGAAGGGGGAATAAAATCTCTCCTCATGGATTATTTACTCTATTTGACTGCCAGTTTTATATATCATATCTAAAAAGGTAAAGGTAAAGGTTCCCTTGCTCGAAAGCCAGTCGAATCCGACTCTAGGGTTGCGGTGCTCATATCCGTTTCAAAGTCGAAGAGCCAGCGCTGTCCGAAAACATTTCCGTGGTCATGTGGCAGTCTTGTCTATCAAGTCAAAACTCTAAGAAGCAGTGGTCTCTATTTACCTCACATATAAAAAAATCTATAGGAGAGGCCATAGTGGGGGATTGGATAATATTCAGTCAAGAAGGTAGTTGCCTCAGAGCCTCCCCACCCTCCACCCTGTAGCCATTACAGACTGGTTTGAAGAACCCTGTTTATCGATACATGATCAACTCTTGCAGCTTGAATGCATCAAAGGGATATTAAGAATTGGACTTCATTATGGACATAGCTCAAGTATAACATGATGCATTTTCATTAAAAAAAAGCCTGCTCAGAAATCAAGATCACCACAATAACTTGTCAGCATAATTCTTAACAATCTGATACATCACCCCCAGACTGATGCCAATATGCACAAATTAACAGAAGCACTGACAGATGTTGTCTATCCTGCATATGCTTTAACTGCCAAGTTGACAGTACTGCTAACAACCATACAACCCATCCACGAGGATCAGATGAACTACTGGCAGGCCCTGACAAGATATTCGGGAAATAAAATAGCATGGTGTGCACTGTGCATTGTCAAAGGTACAAAGACAGCCAACTGGGGGGAAAAGGTTTTCCCCCATTTTCTATTCATATAGGTTTGCTTTTTGAATTGTTCCTGTAACATCAGCTTGTAAAGTAAACCAAATTCAGGCAGAAAAGAGATCAGACACTCTAACAAAACGTATTGATGTATGCTTTGTGAAGAACCACATCACATCACATCATTTCAAGGGTACACACATACTGAACTGTGCAGTTCCATTCACACACTTTTTTAATATAAAATTTTATTGTATTTAAATAAGAAGTAAGCCAAAGAATATAATTTCAGTAGATTACAGGAGGGAATAAAAGGGTAGATTTTAAAACATCAACATAGCATCTTACCATTCACACACTTTGTTTCATTATTTACTTCTGGCAAATTTTGTGGCTAGCTGGTGTGATTAAACTGAAATTAATTACTGTTGAGTGTGCTAGATTGATGGCACTGCAGATTTAAGACTTCAGTTTTATAGGAATGTAGGAATCAGAGGAGAGGCCGGAATAGTCTGTAGCCTGCTCACTCCGCAGTCTCTCTAAAAAGATTTTCTATCAGATTATGACTTGAGTAGTGGTCATAAAGCATTACTTTATGGTTGTAAAGCAGGTTCCCTCCAGAAGCCTCCAAATATACATTCTAAACATAAGTATTCTAAATTACCACAGGTGCCTTGCGTATTTCATAAATCCACGGTTTTACTATGCCAGTAGTGAATCAAGTACTTGTCTCTTACTGAAAAATCTCATCTTGCCCGAAGCAAGTTTGTGCAACACTACGTCACGGACAACATGCACTGTCAAATGAAATGATGTTTTTAAAGTATGCTGTGTTATGCGCTCCTATGTGTCCTTGCCCTTCCCCTGGAATTCTGGATACCAAGAAAATGGGTACACATGCCATTCAAGCCAAATTGATCTCTTAAGATAACAAGAAGCAAATACTACTGCAAGATAACAATCCCAGGGTAATATAACAAAATTCACTGCTGACATAATTCACAGACACCATAAAATATAAGACACCATCCAGTATTCATTCATTCATTCATTCATTCATTATTCATTCATGCTCTCCCCCTCCCCCCCCCCCCCCTCTCTTCCTATAGCAGTATTCATCTTGACCCTGGGAGGCTCTCATTGTGGTACACAGCACATGTGAAACAGAATAATGTGAAAGATTCTAAAACAAATAAGAGAATTTCAAAGCTGATCGTGTTGTGGCTTACTATATATCCCTGCACTTCAGAAAAATTACACATCAAGCAAACGTCTTTAACTGTCACTCCTTAGTGAATGGTCTCTCCTGAAATAATATTCCATCCTGAATATTACAAGAGATGAGGCTGCTTGCTTGTTTCTTTAATTATCTAATGGTTCCCGGTAAACTATGATTTTTTTCTACTTAGGAACAACTTTTAAAATATGGGGAAACTGAATCTTTTATTGCAGTTGCTGTATATTAAAAAGTATTTCGCTGGACTGAATGGTTTGTAGGATTTAAAAATCCTCTCAAATCCCCAGGAATATGCTTCCTTCAATAACACTCCAATCCTAACCACTGGCGCTGGCATATCTGCCTGCAATGCAGAGGCAACATTGCATTCAGTGACGAAGAGCTGGCAGAAAGGTTGGCATTCTTCATCCTCAGCACTTAAATGCTGGCATTCCAAATTTTAGGATTGGGACACAAGCCAGTGTTCCCTCTAAGATGTGGAGTCTTGTGAGCAAAAATTCTACTTTGTGAGCTACTGGCATTCAAGCTGTGAGCAAGCCATTTGGCTACTGCATAAATTAGTTTGCTCCGGAGCCATCCTTCCTGAGCTGAGACAAAAATGTGTGAACCAGAGGCTAAAAAAACTGTGAGCTAGCTCACACTAACTCAGTTTAGAGGGAACACTGCAAGCCACTAGTTTTTTTACTCCCACTCAGGATATTGTGTTCAGACTTGTGACTTCATACTGCAGTCCTTCTGAAGGCAAGATGCCATTCCAGGTTGCCAATGTGAGCTGTGCCAAAAACTTAGTCTGTTATGGCCAGAAATATGCCATGTGCCAGAAATCTAGTTTGTTATGGCCACCAATTTTTTTTAACCCTTAGTACAAGATAACTGTTGAAGGCACCACTCATTGAGGTAGACACCAGAAATGGATCCTAATCTTGTGAATGGTACAACATGCTTTTTTAAAAACTGCAGGGCAACCCATATTTGGAAGTAACACAGCTGAGCCTCTAGTCTGAATACACGAGAATAATTCACACAGTCAAGATATATGTAGATACACACAATGAGATTATTGGGGGGGGGGGAGTCACCGTTTGCTGATTTCAGATACACACCATATAATATATATGTAAGAACTGGTTTTTTAAAAGGTTTTACCGTACAAGATCCAAAGGCTGGTATTTATACCAAGCTCCCCACGATGCCCAGCACTCATAAAGCAGGTGCCTGTGGTTTTCCGCCCCATGGGTTCTTATGGACTTTTTACTTCTGAAACTACCCTAAAATACACATGGTTAGTGTGAAATTGGTTAAGAAATAGTCATTACCAGAAATGATATATTTTTTAAAAGTATACACCATGCATTATCTGAACCTGTTTTCCAGAAAAGTTAATATTTTTTCTAAATACACATAGTTGTTTATATATTGCTGTTGCTCAGATAATAATTTTTTGCTGGCATGGGGAAGGGGCAGGGTGCTACAACCTCGCAGAGAAATATATGCACAGATGGAAAACATTATACAGAAAGCTAGTGGTAGAGGTTAGAATGATGGACTGGGATCTGGCAGATCTGCGTTCAGATCCCTCCTCTGCCATGAGTTTACAACTGCATGCATGGAAACTGTAGTTTTGAATGTACAAACATGCAGAGAAGCACCACAAGAGATAGAACTTTGAATATTGGGGAAATACGCTGGTAACTTCATTGGATTGCCTATTGCAACATGCTTTATGTTGGGATTGCTCTTGAAAACTTTTGTGATGTTTCTGCTAATGTAACTTCAAGTAGGATATGCTAGAATGATAATATAATCATTGTTCCTGAATGTGTGCTAGCTCTCTAGTGCTTTACCAATGTGATTCAAGCAACTTGTTTTAAACCTCTAGAGCGCTAAAAGAGACTCCAGACTAAGCATATCCTTAGAAAAAGTTTAAGACATATTAGTCCAGACCTATGTGTGATTTTGCCAGCAGATTTATTATGCAACAGAATTATATCATGGGTTTCATTTATCTCAAGGAACATATACCCGACTTCCCCCTAAATCTCTGAAAATCGAAATTAATGCCACTGAAGACAATGAAGGCAAAAGTAGTTTCGAGAATGAAACTGGGCCTACTAAGAAAAATAAAGTGCAAAGATACCTCATGAAGAGGAAATGCAGCTTCATAGGAGCCATTAGTAAGCAATCGATTCAGACCTAGAAACAAAAATATTCAATATACTACAGGTAGGGCTGAAATTAGTATAATATAATTAGGCTGCACATTGGTAGGGAAATGGGAATTTTTTTTTTTACTGTTGTGACATTGATGGGAAGTAGCCCAAGTAGAGAAAGCAGGAGATCTACAAACCTCCTATTTCACACACATATTGTTCTTCAGAGTTCCTTGTAAACTGGTCTATATATGAACTTAGAAATACAAGTGATTGGGACTGCAAGTAGAAGTAGGGATGGACAAATATACCCTTTTTATTCCTGTTTTTGTATATTGTTGTTGTGAACATTTTCATTCTCTGATGATATTCCTGATTCATTTGTTTCTTTATACCATTTCTACACAACTGACACAAAAATGGCATTAGAAATTGCATAATATAGAGTTATGGGTTCAATTTGTGTAAGAGGCATGGAACAGGGAGAGTGTGAATATCTTCAATCACTGGGAACTCTAATCAAGTAATAACATGAGTGGCTCCTTATACTCTCACCTCAGTTACTAGGAGAGTCTAACATAAAGGTACAATAGTCTGATGTCCTATACTTACCAATTTTGTTTTTCCCTTCTTCGTATTTTACTCTCTGTAAAATATGATGAACAATCCTAGTTCTTGTAGCGTTGTTGAAGAAAGTGTCTTTGTTGTGGATGATGAAGCTATTTTTGAAAACATCACAAGGGAGGAAGAGAGTTATCATTCATTGCACAACAGCACCTACAAGGAAGTGTCATTGACATCTCTGACATACCAGCAACAGAACACAAGGAAAGAAAAGTCAATGAATCACAGTATGTAGTTTCTGCCCAGCAGGGTTGTTACAAAGACATTTTACATGAAAGCAAAATTCTTAGAACATTAACAAGAACTTGTGGGGTTTCTTACAGAATGACATCAGCTTCAGTTCTCTAGTTGAGCTACAGTGATTGGTGGATGCAACCAATTACCTTTGCGTGTCTGAGGCTGCAGACTTATTAGGAATAAGCCCACTGAACCCAGTGGGACTTACTTCTGAGTAAACATGCAGGCTTCAGATAGGATTGCATGCTTGATATCTGTGACTCAGATATGTCAGTTGCCAACATAACATTATTAATCCTAACAAAGCTTTTGGGATTAGGGAGCAACCTAACAATGGACTGTCATCTCAAACGTCTAATGCAAAGATAGTGATGCTTATGCATGGCTACGCTGAGACACTGAAAGTAAGATGATGCAGTACAGATGCCGGGGTATTATTTTATCCAGTTTTTATCATACCCATTTTTTAAAAATGCCAAGTCACAGAAACACTGTCCTAAAACATGAGTAATTGCTTTGATGTGAAACCCATAACTTGGAAATTTCAAATCAGTTTTACAATAGCTAACAAACAAAATAAAGGGAATGCACCATGGTGTCATCTAAAAAATAGCCTTGACCTAACTTGACTGCAGCTGGGAACAAGCCAGCCAATTAATTTTTGTTCTGGAAACTTTCCAGGTTACAAACCTCCGTTTTAGACCAAATGTGATGTTGCTCTATAATAAATGTCTGTGCACCTCCTTGCTGATTTACTGAAAGATAAATCATGCACAAACCTAGGTTTTGGCCCTTTTTGCTCTGCCTCCCTGTTACATTTATTGAGGACACTAAGTGGTGAGCTGCTAAGCGAGGATTCCATTAAATATTCTCAATATTCCCAAATACTTGAAAGAAAAACATCTGTACAATGTCCACTTGCACCTCCAGGCACACCTACCAACCACTACCATTTTTGTTTTGTATAGATGATAATAAGTTGCTCTTCCCTACAGTAGACCTCCCCCCCGAAGTAATCTCGGATCCACATGGATCTCTGAAAGCAGCATCATGCCATCAGCCTTTAGCCACACAAGAACCTTCTGGTTCCCAACTTTCAGTTGGCAAAAGAACAATGATAACAATTATTTTATTAAAGTTAAAAATGAAAGTAGATCACAGGCATCCTTGTCTCATTTCTCCACATGCCCTGAGGATAAATCAACTGCAGTTCCATCAAATTTCTTTGTAATCCAGGAGCTTCCGGTTTATGAAGCAGTGATGGCGGACGCTCTCCCCGAGCTGCGGGAGAGCAATCCGCACACCAGCAGCCTGGAGGGGTGCAACCTCAAGTGACACCCCCACGGAGCCTTTGCGATAGGCTCCAGGCTAGGGGTTTTTTGAGGGTTAGCCTCTTCGATGGTGTAATGCCAGAGAATCGAGGCTTCCCTCCGCCGTGACAGTCCAGCCGCTGTGTGGCCCTCGGGCACTAGCTGGTTTGACCGGGACAAGCACTGGAGATCGAGCGGAATGGCGATTAATGAGCGAGGTCAGAGAAACTGACCGACAATGAACGTGAGTTCAGAATAAATCAGATTACTTTAAAAGCAAATTCCCCCCCTCCGCTGACAAAAGCGGCTGCAAAGAGGGACGCCTCTTATGTGAATGAACTGATAAGTGATATGAAGGGGGATAGGGGAGGAAATACGAGTATGTTTTGAGAGACTTACTTGATTTTCGTCATCGTGGGCCGAGTTTTTCGAGCCGTGAAGAAGCGGTAGAAACTGTAAACAAAATGGAGAAAATGGCGGCCCAGCAGAGAAAGCTGAAAACGAAACTGCCGGGCAGTCAGAGCCCAAAACCGGAAGAGGGAGCAGATGTCATTAAACTGCTAGCGGATATGCTTAAGCCGGTGATGGAACAACTCGATGGTATTAACCAGCAATTGACTGTGATGAATAAGAACTTTGCATCTCAACAGCTCCAGCTGAATGAAATGGAGAAACAAGTGGAGCAGGCAAATGAGAAAATTAAAGAGATAGACACCACAAGCAAGAAACTGAAGAAAAGAATGGGAGAAGTCGAAACGAAGCAGAATGTCCAAGAAAATCGTTTGCTGCAGTTATAGATGGAAAAAGCTAACATGATTCTCAGGTTCCAGGGAGTTTCTGAAGTAGAGCGGGAGGACCTGAGGAAGGTGCGTAGCGAGATCATCGCTCCAGTAATAGGCATAATCGCGGATGAGCTTGTAAAAGAAATGGAGCTAGCCTACAGGGCATACTCCAATTATATTAAAAAAAATAGCCTGCCTGGAGAAATAGTGGTCAGATTCTCAAGAAGACAAACCAGAGATGCCATCTTAAAAGCAACATCAGCAACTCCACTGAAAATGGGAAATGTAATCATCAAAACTTTAAAAGACATTCCATTTGAAATTCGACAAAAGAGTTGGGGGCAGATTTGGGAGAAAAATATTAAAATGACTAATGCTATAACATATAAAGAGAATATGTACAAGATGTTTTATAGATGGTATATTACACCTGATAGACTGGCTAAGCAAAATATTAACTGTTCTGATAAATGCTGGAAATGTAA
>NW_015176100.1:88379-88683 GCF_001447785.1 Gekko japonicus | reverse complement strand
ATGGGTCCATTGTTTGATGGAGAAGATACTAAGAGCAAAGATTCCATTTACTCCAGAGGTCTTGCTGTTGAATATATTTCCAAATGATTATGAAAAAGAGAATAGGTATTTGACTGTTTATATGACGACAGCTGCAAGAATCTTATATGCCAAATATTGGAAAACTATGGTGATACCAACAAAACAGGAGTTTGTGAATAAACTTTTTAAAACAGCAGAAAATGATAAACTGACTTTAGAAATGAGATTAAGCAAAGAGTGGACATTTCAAAAAACATGGAAAAAGTTTTATGATTGGTATAAT
>NW_015176100.1:14840-87388 GCF_001447785.1 Gekko japonicus | reverse complement strand
CATCAACGCCCCACCCCCCCCACCCCCCGGATCCCTTACTTACCGCTTTGGCGGGGCCCGGGGAAGCCGGCGGCGGGGCTCTCCTGGCGTCCCCTGAGCCGCGGCACTTCTGCGCGGGCCCGGGGGACGCGGCCATGGGGCTCTCTGGCCTCCCCCGAGCTGCAGCGCTTTCGGCATGGGGAGCTGGGGGTGGGGCTTGCTGCAGCCGCCATTAGTGCGGGGTCCTGGGCTGCCAGAGTGGCACTCCGGCGCACTCCGGCCCCAAAAGACCCCTGCATTCATATATCTGTGAATCAACTGCTCTAAAATAAGACTGACTAATCAATACTACTTTCAAAAACCGCATGGGGAGCTGGGGGTGGGGCTTGCTGCAGCCGCCATTAGTGCGGGGTCCTGGGCTGCCAGAGTGGCACTCCGGCGCACTCCGGCCCCAAAAGACCCCTGCATTCATATATCTGTGAATCAACTGCTCTAAAATAAGACTGACTAATCAATACTACTTTCAAAAACCTGCCTGTTCATGATTATTTTACCATTACCAGGTAGGGTTAGTGTTTTGCTTTTTGTGATGGCCTATGACTAACTACAATAAAAGTGATTTGACAAAGTGAACTGCTACAGATGGAGGCAGAACAGTTAAAAAATACATGGATTCCAGTCCATGCCCTGACTATTACCACCTCGCCTCACATCTATACAGGAATACTGTCCCTTGCAATGTTCATGAAAGGATCAATCACATGAGAGAATCAAAACATGCCATTTGAATCAGTAGACTTAAGTGGTTCACCAACTGCTTAGGTCTCCCTTGCCTTTTCTAATTATTATAAATTCTTCTTATTAAATTGTCCTCTGGTGCAGCATTCACCTCAATATCAGACAGGTCAAAACTGCCTTTAGAAATTATTTTCTTTTCTTGAAACTCTGAAGGTATTTGTTTGTGTCGATTGGTTCAACTGGGCAGAGGGGGGAGAAAGAGACAGGGGTGCATGCATGCAAAGCAGTAAAAGAGAATAGACAGGTAAAGAAAAACTTATATCCCACCTACTTTATTAGACTCATGTTGATTTAGTGAGCAACAATTCAAAAATTAAAAACACTAAGAATAAAAAAGTCCACATGAAAAAACACATTGTTACCTTACTATAAAGTTATCTGTAAACTAGCAAACACTAAAAACAATGTATGGCCTGAGATAAGAAATAAATTAGAAATCTTTCTAAAATAGGAGGAGTTGGTAAGTAGTGAATCAAATGGGCTTCTGTTAGTAGGGAATTCAAAAACTTAAGTGTGATTTCCCAGAAATCTGAGACTTTCCAGAAAGGTCTCTATGAACAACAATCATTACAACTGATGGCCCTGGCACTGGGAATTAGCTTAGAATACTGTAGATTTTGTGTAACATGACCAACAAAAAACACAAAAACACCCTGCTTTGGTGAATAGTTCAAATGGTTAAAAAGTTTCAGAGATTAGTAGCTACTAGTAGCTATTTCATACAGGTTATTTATGTCATTTTTACACTCATCGGAGTCATCTACGCAATCTAAAAAGTAGCTTGAAGATCTCAGCAGCAGGCAGCTTCTATGCTTGCCAAGGTACAATTCAGAGCACCGACACACACATTAAGTGCTCAAAATAGGTGACAACCTCCTTAAATGGAAAAAAAAAATATTTCAAAATAACATATGAACTGTCTCTGTACTACTGGGGGTTGTGGGCGGCAGTCTCACCCAGATGGCTTCCTTTGGTTCATTCATTCAGCAGTAAATGAGTACTTGTTCAGCTGTGGTGGAAAGATGAATGGGAACAGGATGCAGAAAAGATGGTAACATTATTTCTTGAATTCTGCAGTCCACAGGCACTGGTGTGTCTTTGCCAGGGTGGCTTACAAACTGCTTGGCTTGACTTTCCACCAGAGTTATGTCAGTTCAATTTTCAGGTTTTACAGGTATCCCATTTTTTCTTTTGCTGCTGTTGTAGAAAATCTGACTTTCTATAAAATCCCATGCACAGTTACGGTAGCCTAAACCTATTGATTTCAGTGGGCTTAGAATAGTGTAACTGCATGCGATTGCACTATTTTAAGCGTATGTAACGTGCAGGTCTATTGATTTTAAAATGCCATTTTTAAGAACACTAGAATTGCAGTCTATTTGATGGTCACTATTATAAACCTTTAAAAATTATTATATGACTAAGAAGTAAGGATTGACCACTTTTTTTACACATATGGTTGGGTGCAGTATAAAACACAGCTTTTGATTATGCTGCATATACTGAATCCTAGAAACATTTGTTTTCTCCATCAAGCACAGGGTAGCTGGTGTGGGTTTATGCCTCAGGACCCCTTTGCAGCAATGAGTGGGTGGCGTCCTGAAGATACACTCAGGAGAGCCAAAAATATAATGTCTGAGTAATCAGTAGGAGCCTATCCTTACTGATATTTTGGATACAGGTTTCTCCTCCCCCAGTATAAAATACTAACGGTTTTCTCTTGCTTGTAAGGTCAGCTACTCACTGATGAATTCTTTGCTGACTGAATGGGGCAGTGTAGCAGTCATTCTCCTCCAGGTCCGGAAGTCTTTCTTTGTCCAGCCTCATTGGCTTTCTAGGTAGCCATCCTCGAAACCTGCTTAATTGCTTCTCGATTCTGCAGCACATGAAAGGTAACACCAAATGATACATAAAATTATCAGTACCTCTGAACTATTTTCCTTACATACATTTCCTGACATTCCTTATGAACAAGGAAAGTTATAAGGCTTCCAAGAAAGTAAAGGAAGCTAGGCAAGGCTGGAAATTTTTGCTATTACTTTCAGAAAATATTTGTGTACAGCAGGGAACCCCAACCTTTTTGAGCCTTTGGGCACCTTTGGTATTCTGACCCAGGGTGGTAGGCGCAACTGCAAAATGTCAGGGAGTGAGGTTATAATGCCAACAGAAACTCTTCAATATTTCAGGGAGAAGCTTTGTTTAACAGGATGCCTTTTTAAACAAACATGCCATTTTAAAATATTTTCTTGCCACACACACACACATTACCTCCAGCCACTTAGTGAAGATGCTTGTGTTGTAGTGACAGCTGCTCCCAACATTTTTAAGAGTCTGCTCAGCCAATCAGAATCCCTCCTGGGCAAATGCCCCATCTGGCCCCACCCATTTCCCAAATACCCTTGGTGGGCACCATGGCTCCCACGTAGGGCTGCCAAATGCAACCGGGGGGCGGGGAATCCCCCGTTTTGGAGCCCCGATTCCCGGCGCGCCGGAATCGGGGCCCGGGGGAAAACCCACCCCCGCGTACGCGTCACCCGGAAGTGACGTTGCACGCTGGGGGCGGAGCCACGCCATTTGAGGGGAAAACTCTTTGTTTTCCCCTCAAACGGTGTGGCCCCGCCCAGCGTGTGACGTCACTTCTGGTGATGTCCTGGCGGCTCGCGCGCGCAAGCGTCCCCCAGCAGCTCCCGGACCGGCCGGAGGATACCCCGCCGGTAAGGAATTCAAATTTGGCAACCATACTCCCACGGGCACAACGTTGGGGACCCTGGTGTATAGTATAGTAGAACAAACTAGCCTGTTTGTCTATAGCCCTTTTACCTCCAATTTCTACTCTGAAAATCCTAAGGGCAGCTTGCAATAATTAAAATTACAAACCACCAAGCAGCATACATTTCAAAAAAGACAGCAGCAGCACAGACCACATCAAGAAAGGTAACATCACATAATCACTGAGCAAGAATATAAAATAGCATAGAGACAAGCCTACAGACCCAAATTCAAAAGCAAAAACAATTAAAACTAATTACTACTAAAAGCGCAGGTAAAAAGGGTGGAAATAGGCAAGTGATTAGAACTGGGCAAATCCTCCATGGGAGAAAATTCCAAAGCCAGAACACCAAGCCCTCTCTCCAAAAGCCCACCCACCTGAAACCCCCCCTATAGAGACACCTCCCAGAGTAGGGCCTCCTTAGCAGATTTCCATTTCAACAGGCATGTTTAACTGTGTGATCCATAAATTAATATATATGCAGTCAAACTGGTTTGCTTTGAACACTTAAGAGGGCAACAGAAGATTCTCTTGGCTTTCACTTCACATCACTGAAGATTTCTCCTTTCTTGCATTGCCAAATACTGCTACAAAGGCGTATTTCTTTCTGTATGCTCTACCTCTGTTGGGCTGCCTTTCTGTTTAATGCCCCATAGAATCCAAATAAGAGGTAAAGGTAAAGGTTCCCTTGCTCAAAAGCCAGTCGAGTCCGACTCTAGGGATGCGGTGCTCATCTCCATTTCCAAGCTGAAGACCCAGCGCTGTGTGAAGATGTTTCCATGGTCATGTGGCCGGCGTGACTAGATGCCAAGGCGCACAGAACGCTGTTACCTTCCCACTGAAGTGGTACCTATTTATCTACTTGCAATTTCTTGCTTTTGAACTGCTAGGTTGGCAGGAGCTGGGACCAGAGACGGGCGCTCACTCCGTCATGTGGCACTAGGGTCTCGAACTGCCGAATTGCCAACCTTCCGGCCTGCAGTTCAGTGTCTTAACCACTTGAGCCACCGCAGCCCTAAATAAGAGGTACAGGAATCTAATAATGACTTTGGAGATTGTGACAGGGAAGTGTGATGCAATCCTAAACAGAGCTACTCTGCAGTGAGGGTTAGGAGGCTATGATGACAAGAAACTTCTACAAAGCCCAAATTTCTCTCCAGGGCCTAAAGTTGACTTAACTATGGGAGTGTATTAGCTTAACCGGCTTTTGGACTGCCCTCAAAATCTCATCCAGTAATTCTTAACATTATTAAATAGCACCTCTGATACCAGTGGAACACTCATTTTGTTCAATTTATTCTCTGGCAGAGCAGAAACACTTCTCAATAGAGCCCAAATAAGCTCTTGGCAATTTTATTTCCTGAAGTTCTGAACTGATTTAATTTAAAGTTGTGCCTTAATTGACAAGCTATCCTAAGGACATTAAGTAGGAAGATTTGGGAAGCCAGTCAGAAAGCTCTGGAAGAAAGCAACGGATATAATGAAACCAACAAATGCTGTTGATGGCTATAGTGAATTTACTATTATATGGTTACCAATTTTATCATATCTTGTTTCCCAAGCCGAAATACCAGATGTAATAAATACTCTTCATTTATGGTAACTGATGGTTTATAGAAGTACATTTAAATGAATCTTTTTATTATGTAAATTTATATCAGTTTTATATGTTCACAATAGTTATAATGCTCAGTTCCCTACATGTTATCTTGGAATATAATTGTCCTTTAAAACTGTTGTACAGTATGTTGTTGTAAACTTAATTTAAAAATTTTTAAAAAGAAAAAAGAAAGCTCTGGAAACAAAACTTGAGACTATTAATCACTTTGCTTCCCTTTACCGCCCACCCATGTATCACAGAGAGTGATATTTTTTTTAAAAAACCTGCTCTGTCAATTTGTTTCAGCTACATTAGTATGAAATAAAATGTATAGATTCTCACAAGACAAATCATATGGTTTGAGAACTGAAAGCAATACTAGTTCATCAATTTAATCATTTCCCTTCAACAAATGAAAACAAACAGAAGACTGACAGAGCGATACGAACACCCAGATTTCCTGTCCACCTGGAGGTTTCTCAAGAGGTTCTAATGCACAGTCTTTTGGCTTTGCTTAGGGCCAAGCTAGAAGCTGCTCAGAGTGAATGTCAGCAAAATACCAGTTTTTAAAAATGAAAAGCAGCTGTGGGTTCTGCAAATCTAAATGGAATACCCGCGGGGGGAGTCCAATTCAGTTCTTTCTTCACCCACTGTTTGTCTGCTCAAGCAAGACATTTTCCCCCAATGCAGAACAAAGAATATGAGGTCATCAGAAACAGACAAGGTTAAGTTTCCCTCTCTCTAATCTTTTACTCTAATCTTAGACTCCTCCAAGTCTGCTTTTCAATTTTAGAATAAATCAGTATGCATCCTGTATAACAGCTGGTTCCTTTCCTCGACTGTGCCAACCTAGCAACAGTGATCCACGCTATGGTCACCTCGAGACTAGACTACTGTAACGTTCTCTACATGGGGCTGCTCTTGACGCAAATTCGGAGGCTACAGCTAGTGCAGAATGGAGCAGCCAGGGTTTTGATAGGCCTCCCCAGGTGGGAGCACGTCCAGCCTGCACTGAAGACACTGCACTGGCTGCCAATAGCGTACCAAATCTGCTTCAAGGTGCTGGTTCTTACCTTTAAAGCCCTATATGGCCTGGGTCCAACATACCTGCGGGACCGCCTTTCCCCATATATACCCCAGAGAGCACTTCGGTCAGGTTCTCAAAACTGACTGACCCTCCCTGGCCCTAAGGATGCCAGGCTTGCCACTACCAGGGCCAGGGCTTTCTCAGTGGTGGCCCCATCCTGGTGGAACAAGCTCCCGGATCAGGGCCCTGCGGGACCTCTTACAGTTCCACAGGGCCTGCAAGACGGAGCTCTTCCACCAGGCTTTCAGCTAGGGAGCTGCCACTACTATAGTGCCCTGGTCATTGGCCTTTAACAACCAGCCTGTGCCATGGGAAGAGCTCGAGCAGATTGATTCTTAGAAGGTGCACTGAAATAAGCCATCTTGAATAACCATCTTCTGCACTTTATGAAACTGTTTTAATAATGGAATTGTTCTTATATGATTTTATGTTGTTTTAACTGTATTTATGCATTTATTGTGAGCCGCCCTGAGCCTGCACTGCAGGGAGGGTGGGGTACAAATGTGATTAATAAATAAAATAAATAAATAAATCTAGTTTGGTCAAAACTGGGATTGTACAAGCAGCTGGGAATAAACCGATAACATAATTATCTCTTTAGTATATTTACATCCTATTTTTCTTCCTTCGTGGAACTCAAAGGGGCATACATATATCCCTGAAGATCTCCAGCCCAACTACTGATCAGACCCAGAATTGCTCAGCTTCAGCAAAGTTACCAGATTGTGCCTCTGGACCTGGACGAAAATAATCCAGTATTTCTTTCTTTATTTGTATTATTTATAGTCCATCTTTCTCACAGGGACTCAAGGTAGATTACACATAGTGAGTCAGTGCAATCAATAAAATGGGAAAATTAATAACTAATGTATTAGAATTTTAGAAGTCTGGAACCACCAGTGAGAATTGAAGTGTAGCATAATTATTAACATGACACATTAAGTGGTACAAATATTACATAATAGGATCCTACTTACAATAAGCTATACACCTCAGTATAGACCACAGTCCCTAATCTTTTATCCAAGTAAGTATAATTATGCATAATTAATACAATCTACCATCTATGTTGGTATAGGGTTCTTTTGTGCTAAATGGTCTTAGTGACATTAAGAATTCTTCATGAACTGTGTTGCCACCAAGAAACGACTGCTGCCAGTGTGATGTAGCGAGGTAAAAGGCAAAGTGTACAAGTTTGTTCACCTAGAACATAACTTCTAGTATTCTGGCTACCCATTTCATCACGATGTGCAATCAAAGTTTACCAGATCACAGCAACATGAACCTCTCACTACTCTGGGGACAGAGGAAAAAACCCTCTTAATTTTACAATCAATCTGTTTGAATATAGATTGACTAGCTGTGTTGGTCTGAAGCAGCAGAACAAAGTCTGAATCCAGTGGCACCTTTAAGGCCAACAGAGTTTTAATCAAGGTATAAGCTTTCACGTGAAGAAGTGTGCATGCACACTAAAACTTATACCTTGGATAAAACTTTGGTCTCTGGACTCAAACTTTGTTAATCTCATTGAATGTTGATTACATTGGACATGACATAGAATACTGTTTGCTCTAAAAAGTTTAAACTTCTGTGTATCTCACTGACATGGATTTGGCTCATACTAGTGTAGATGACATGAATAAAAGCTTTTTTTAGTACCCTGAAGATATGAATGACTGTAATCAGAATATTTACAGGAATTCTGATAGTTTAGATTAGGGATGCCAGTCCGCAGGTGAGACCTGAGGATCTCCTGGAATTACAACTCATTTCCAGACTACACAGATTTCGCCTGATGAAAGTGGATGCTTTGGATGGTGCACTCTATGACATTGTACCCCCCTTGAGGTCCCTGTCCTCCCCAGGCTCCATCCCCCAATCTCCAAAAGTTTCTCAACCTGGATCTGGCTACCCTCCCACCCTCCCCTGCTGGTGGCCAAGGGGGACCTGGTAACTCTAGATTGTTCGTAACTTTAGATTGTTCCTTCCTGGTTGGCTCCCCCCCCCCCCATTGTTTTTATTATCTAGTTTTCATTGCTAAATTTTAAAAAATCACTCACCTGTTCAGGAACTTGTATCGGCGGTGCAGGTAATAGATTTTTCTCCTGGAAGAACAGCAAAAATGAAGCCAGTCGAGAAGAAAACCCATCGTCAGTTACAGTATGAACTAGCAAGGAAGGAAAGGAGATTGAAGACAGAAGCCTGTAAGAGGTGGAGGAAGAAACTAAAAAGAGAGATTAACAGACAGAACCATCACAGAAACACAAAAACAGTGCTAGGTACCGGGGAAATTGTGGAAAGGTTTTTAGGTCTTAGTCTTATTAATCTTCTTCCTTCCATTAACATTATACATGAAAAAGAGGGGTCCTAGAGATATTTTTTTCCTTTCAAAGGATCCTGGATACATTGGGGGGGGGAGAAGTAGGGAAACATTTTTAAAAATCATACTGGCTACAAAGGCGTACACTGTGCAGTTGCCATAACTATGCATGCAATTGGTTATCTAGGCAGATGCTGGGTTAATTGTCGCAGCTTTTCCTTGCATGTTAGGCATGCAAGGCACAAGCAGCATTAATATATTTGGCAGGTGCTTTTCTCTCCCATTTCTCTAAGACAAATTTGGCTTTATAATGAGAATGTAAATCTACTTTGGTTAGAATGTCCAGCAAATTTAAAAATGGTTCTTTCCTGTTTTCAATCCAGCATTAAAACATTGTTCCAATAGTGCATGAGAAGGCTCAAAGTGCCAATCAGTATCATGTGAAAATACTCTTGTTCTTCTGTTTCAAGAGGATGAGACCTGTACCTATGGTAAATCTAACAGCACTTCCAAAAGTGAGATGCAAAAACTCCAAATACGGAGGAAGTCTGTGCATTTGACTATAGGAGGAGATGCAGTGACTTAAATTGAGGCATTTTTTTAAAAAATGGACAAAACAGGAGGCATGAACCACTTACATTCCCTGCTCTCCTGTGCCTTCTAACATGCGATATTGCTTTAGTTCCCCTCCATAACATCTAGTAGAACTGAATTCATGTCATGACGCCACAATATTCTGCATTTTCCTGACTCTCCACAGCGGCAGCACATGACGGAGAACAGGTGGCAATGCCTCTTCCTGCAAAATCTGTATGTATTTACAAAGTTCCAGTTTCCTGCTTGTATACTTGATGGTTTCTTCTTCTGGGTGTCACTGTCATATCAAAATAGATCCCAGGCATTTTCCCTTAGTGCATTCATATCTCTTCTGGGATTGGCAGGAGTCATACCCCACTTCTCATTTTATGTATTAGAACATGTTCACAGTTATTGCAAAAATGCCTAATCAGCTGCAGTTACAGATTGTAAATCTTCAATTTATAAGTTTATTGTATAAATGTACTGTTTTTTTTCAAATGTGGAGATACAAAAACATTACTGGTATGCTAGGCTAAAACTCAGCCTTTAGCAGTGCTTGAATAATTATAACATCATACTGTTTAATTCTTTGTTATTTAGTATGAACTGTAGTCCACACCACTGTGAACAGCCACTTACAACAATGTGTACATATAAAATTTATGACTTAGATCCACAGGAAAGCAAGTGGACAGATTTTTCCTCTTCCTTCTGCATTCCTATCCTGAAAAGCCACTCCTGGTGCTGGAGAATCTTTGAGAATATTGTGAGATGTTGTGGGGGTAGAGGGGGACTACAGTTGGAAGGGGGATCAGCAGAAACCCCTGCTCACATGTGCAAGCAGATAAAACATCCATCCATTCACAGAAGGGGGAAGGGCTGAATCCTACTCTACATAAAGAGTCTACATGATTACTGAAATTCCACCATAATCAGTTCAAATGAACAGATTTTAAACATTAAGACAAGGACCTTATTGTGAGAAATCTGAGAAAATGGACAGATGGCTTTGACAACAATCAAAGATAAAACCAGAGGTCATTTCGGGGGGGAACGCGGGGGATCGCAGTTCCCCCGGGTGAGGTACGGGGGCGGGGCACATGACGAAGCCCCGCCCCCTGCTTCCGGCCGCCCCGCTTCCAGCCCTCATTCAGCCAGGAGGAGGCAGGAGAAGAGGGAGGGTAAGTTGCTTCCTCCCTGCCTCTCCCCACCCCTGCCTGCCTGGGGCCAGGGAGGGCCTTTGCGAGGCTTCCTTGCACTCCCGCCGGCCTTGCAGGTCCACCGCCGGGCCCCTCATGGGGCTCGGCAGTGGAGCTGCAAGGCCGGCAGCGGCGGCCGGGACCGTTGGGGGTGGGGTGTGTGGCCTTATGACACACATCCGGTGATGTCAGGGTGTGTGGCCTTATGACACACTTCCGGTGATGTCAGGGGGTGTGGCATATGCTAATGAGTTATGCTAATGAGTTTCCCTAGGTCTTTTTCTATGAAACAACCCCTGGATAAAACTGCTATAGGGATATGAGTTTGGAATGTCTCAAAGTAGTTAAATAAACTAGTTTTGTTCAAACAAAAGATGATGGAGGGAATATTTAGAAATCAACTGTATGATGATGACTCCCTGATGATAACACTAAGCTGCCAACTAAATGGACTGGCAGAAGGTTCTGGAAGGACAGAAGGAAGTACTTCTGCATACTACTTAAGATGTCTGAAAAGTATTGGGTTTCCCGCATGGAGGACTCGGATGACGACATGAGTTGCACACGTTTATTGTACTTAACACAAGACTAACTAAAACGGCCCGGCAAGGCCAACTATATACACACCCACCCAGCACAGCCCTAGTCCATTGGAGGGTTTGAATTTCCAGGCAAAGTAGCTATTGGTTGGGGCTGGGGGGAACTAGGATCCTATGTTCCTATTGTCCAGGGGAGCCAAGCTCCTGTCTTTGCCGTGGACCCCTAGTGGCGGTCCACGTACATAACAATGTCTTATGGAATTCAAAACTGCAAGATGAAATGATGTCCACTATTTTAGTTTTAAAACATATTAAATTCCTAGAGAACAAATTTATTACCTTCATTGGCCTGCTTTGGGAGCTTCCCACAAGTATCTGGCTGACCACTGTTAGACACAGAACTTTGGAACTCCCTCCCCACAGAGTTTTGTGGGGTAAAGTGTTTGTTAAGGGGTAAAGTGTTTTTTTTTTTTTAGCATTCCCTCACTAATTATTATTGGTTCTCCTCCCTGGTTGTGTTGTCATGGATCTTTATATGTTAAAGCTATTACTGGACAGAAAACTTTGTACGTTTATATGTGTTACTGAATTGTTTAAATATTTCACATACGCTTATATTTTAAACACTGTTTTAATGTCTTTATATTTTAATGTTGAACTGTTTCAATGTTTTGATGTTTACCCCTTTGAGGGATGCTATTTGGATGGAAAGTCAACATAAAAATGTTTTAAATGAATAAATAAATACATTTGTAGAAGCCCTGAATGAAAATAAAGCCCATGATGTTATGAAATATTTATTGTCCAAGTTAATACCCTGGAAGAATAATGTGATGTGTAATGGTATGGGTTGTTACTGTTGCATTGTACATCAAAGAGGGCATAGAAACAAACAGAAAACATCAGGATTTGTTAAAGATAGAATTGTTAGGCACATAGAGGGACAAAGCCTGCTGAGGGAAAATCAGCATGGCTTCTGCAAAGGGAAGTCCTGCGTCACCAACCTTTTGGAGTTCTTTGAGAAAGTGACAAGCTTGTAGACAACGGTGATTTGGTAGACATTATATAACTGGACTTTCAAAAGGCTTTTGACAAGGCACCTCACCAAAGAATCCTGAGTAAACTTAGCAGTCATGGGAGAAGAGGACGGGTTCTCTTATGGATTAAAAACTGTTTACTTGACAGGAAGTAAAGAGCAGAAATAAATGGACAGTTCTTACAATGGATGGAAGTAAGCAGTGGGGTTCCACAAGGATCAGTATTGGGGCCAGTAGTATTTAATTTATTCATAAATGATCTGTAACTAGGGGTAAGTGTAGCGGTCAAGTTTGCAGATGACACTAAATTATTCAGGATTGTGAAAACCAAGGCTGACTGTGAAGAGCTCCAAGAGGACCTCCACAAACTGTGTGAGTAGGTGACAATGTGGCAATTCAAGTTCAGTGTTGGTAAGTGTCAGGTGATGCACAATGGGACAAAAAAAATCCCAACTTCAAGTATAGACTAATGGAGACTGAACTTGCTGAGACTGAGAGGGGAAAAGATCTTGGCGTTATAGTGGATAGTTCAACGAAAGTGTCAACCCAGTGTGCTGCAGGGGTGAAAAAGCCAAACTGTATGTTAGGGATTATTAGGAAAGGGACTGAGAATAAAATGGCCAATATTGTAATGACCCTGTATGGATCTGTGGTGCAGCCTCATTTGGAATACTGTGTACAATTCTGGTCACCATATCTCCAAGAGGACATTGCAGAGTTGGAAAAAGTACAGAGGAGGGCAACCAAGATGATTAGGGGGTAGGAGTCTGGGACTTTTCAGTTTAGAAAAGAGACAACTAAGGGGGGACATGATGGAGGTTTATAAAATTCCACATGGGGTGGAGAGAGTTGACAAAGAGAAAATTTTCTCCCTCTCCCAGAATACTAGAACTCGAGGGCATCCAATGAAGCTGGTAGGCAGTATGTTCAGGACAGACAAAAGGAAATATTGCTTTACACAGAGAGTGATTAAAATGTGGAATTTGCTGCCAGAGATGTAGTGATGGCCACAGGAATAAACAGCTTTAAAAGGGGATTGGATAGATTCATTGAAGATAGGTCTATTGGTGGTTACTGGCCATGGTGACTGAGGGGAACCTCCACATTCAGAGGCACTGAACCTCAGAATCCCAGAGCCAGGAAGCAACATCAGGGAAGTCCTCAACTTCTATGCCTGTTTTGGCTGTCCAGAAGAACTGGTTGGCCACTGTGTGAGATAGGATGCTGGACTAGATGGACTACTGGACTGATCCAGCAGGGCTCTTATGTTCTTATGAATATCCAGCTTTAATTGCTGATCATGTTGTTTTTCTCTGAGTTTTAGAGAAAACATCTTAAAAGCATGCCTTAACAGGAAGATCCATCCATACTGAATATCTTTTGACCTTTCTAACTTGTTGTGCTCTAGAAAGGGGGTTATTTACTCCAATAGCATATTCTCAACTCAGTTCTTGGAACAGACAAGAAGTGCTTTGAATCAATGAATGTTAGCCAAGATTATGGCTGCTTTTGTGAACTCTGAATTTTGTTTTCTTTTAGTGTGCACATAAACAAGAAAGGACCCGATTCCACCTCCCTGAATAATACAAAAAGATGAAATTGGCTGTTTGATTTTGTTAATTGTAGTCTGTTTAAGCTACTTAAAATTCTATTAATATATCTAATTCTAAACTTGGCCAGATCTGTGGATACTTAAATTCAGAGATTGGGGCCATGGACAGACCAGTCAAATTTTGCTACAAACCTAAGAAAAGCTCCAGGTTTGCAAAAAAAAAATTTTTTTTTGCAAAGCACAGAGGGATTAAACCCCCTCCCCCCCAATAACAGAAGCACTACATATAGCTTTCAGAAACAAATGCCCTCTGTGGCTGTTGCTTGGCAACCACAACAGTATTGCTGGCATTCAGATCTTGGATTTCTGTCAGTAAAAGGCAAGGGGAGAAGGCAGGACCCTTTCCAGGGCTGTTTTGCCCTCTGAGGGAGGACACAATGGGGCCGGGCCAACCAGCAATCACATGACTTGCTACCATGCAACTTCCATGACTTATCCAGGCCTGGCTGCTAACAACAGCCACAGCATGAAAGCCAGTATGCTGTAGTGCTTAGTTTCAGACGAAGACCTGAAAGACGCAGGTTCAAATCCACACTCTGCTGTGGACACTGACTGAGTGACCGTGTACCATTCACACACTTTTAGCCTAACCTACCTCACAGGGTTGTTGTGAGGATAAAATGGAGGAGAGGAGAATGATGTAAGACACTTTGAGTCCCCATTGAAGAGAAAAGTGGGACATAAAATAAATAAATATATAAACAAACAATAAATTCAGCTGAAGATGGACAGATGTATTTATTTTATTGCTTTTTTATCTCTCCAGCCCCCACAAGCGGGCTCATAAAAGGTACATTGGTTGAGGATGGGAAGGAGAGAAGGAAGGAAGGAAAGGAGAAAGCATATAGGAGGGAAAGGGAAATAGTTTGGGCAAGGGGATACAGAGGAAATTGAGGTACCACTCTCAAGTCCTTGCAGATACCCCACAGCACAACTGGGCCCAAGCCCAGGCCTGGCACCACACACCTCTGCCAGGGGGAAAGAAAGAGGGAAAGCTGAAGATGGTTGGCTGGTAGATGGGAAGGAGAGGAGGAACCAGGGAAAGGGAAGAGGCTATGGGAGCATTCAGTGAAGGGAAACAGGAAATAGCGCAAGCAGGGGTCTTTTGGGGCTGGAGCGCCGCTCTGAGAGCTCAGGAGCTGGCAAAATGGTAGCGGCAGCAAGCCCTGCCCCCAGCTCCCCGCACTGCGGCCCGTCACCACCTTCCTGGGGCCCGTGCAAGAGCGCTGCAGCCCCAGGGAGGCCCGAGGAGGCCCGTTGCAGCCTTCCCGGGGCCCGTGCCAGAGCGCTGCAGCCCCAGGGAGGCCCGAGGAGGCCCGTAGCTGTTTTGCTGGGGCCCGCGCCGGAGTGCTGCGGCCCCAGGGAGACCCGAGGCCCGTTGCTGTCTTCCTGGGGCCCGTGCCGGAGCGCTGTGGCCCCAGGGAGGTCCGATGAGGACCGTTGCTGCCTTCTTGGGGCCCGCGCCAGAGCGCTGCGACCCCATGGAGGCCCGTCATGCCTTTACGGGGCCCGCGCCAGAGCGCTGCGGCCCCAGGAAGACCAGAGGAGGCCTGTCGCCACTTCGCTGGGCCAGCGCCGAAGAGCTGCGGCCCAGAGGAGGCTGGAGGATGCCTGTCACCGCCTTCCCAGGCCAGCGCCAGAGTGCTGCAGCCCGGAGGAGGCCGGAGGATGCCCGTTGTTGCCTCCCTGGGCTCATGCCGGAGCGCTGTAGACCCATGGAGGCCCGAGGAAGCCCGTCGCCGCCTCCCTGGGCCAGTGCCGGAGTGCTGTGGCCTGGGGAAGACCAGAAGACTCTCCCCACCGCCTCCCCGGGACAGTGCCGGAGGCCTGTCACCACCTCTCTGGGCCAGCACCGGGGTGCTGCAGCCCAGGGCAGGCTAGAAGAGGGCCCCGCACCGCCTCCCCGGGCCAGCTCTGGTAAGTGAGGGATCTGCGGGGGGTGGGGGTGGCGGAGGCTTGATTGGGGGAGTGGGGGGTGGGAGAACTTCCCCTCCCCCATCTCTTTGCCCTCTTTCTTTCCCTTCTTTCCCTCCATCTTTTCTTCTTTCTTTTCCTCTTTCCTTCTCTCTTTTTATTCCCTCTTTCCTTCCTTCTTTCATTCTTTTTCTTTCCCTCTTTCCTTCCTTCGTTTCTTCTCTCTACCCCCCTCTCTTTCCTTCCCTCTTTCCTCCTTCTGCGGCCCACCTCTAGTGAGAAAGGGTTTAAACTTTAAACCCCTTCTCTCTTCGCTTCCCCCCCCACAGGGAAGGGGAGGGGAGGCTTTTGAAGATGCCTTCCTCCCCCTTTTGCTTCCCCTTCTGACATCTATTCCGGTGATGTCAGGGGGTGTTGCATATACTAACGAGCTATTATGCTAATAGCCTAGTAGCTCATTAGCATATCGTATGCTAACGAGCTCCTGCAGCTCTTTTTCTATGAAAAGACCCCTGAGTGTGTGTTATATGTGCTGTCAAGTTGCTTCTGATTTATGGCAACCTTATGAGTTAATGACCTCCAAAATGTCCTATCATTAACAGCCTTGCTCTCATCTTGCAAACTGAAGGCTGTAGCTTTACTGGATGAATGCATCTCACAGATCTTCCTCTCTTCCTACTGCCTTCAACTTTTCCTGCATTATTATATTTTCCAGTGAGTCTTTGGCAGATGTGACAAAAGTATGATAGCCCCAGGGGGAGGGGGAAATGAGATGCCCTCCCCACAAATCCTCCTGGCCCTCCACATATTTAAGCTACTTGTATTGTTATATAAAGCAGATGTTAGTTTTTAGGTGTTAAAAATTAATTCATGCAAATCATATTTGACTTCAGAAACATTTACTTACAGTCAAATATACCAAAATAGTCTCCTAATGATATTTTGGTATGAATTTGGCCATCAATACTATACAACATTTTAACTGCTCTTCTTAAAAGAGAAAAAAAAATGTTATTTTGCAAAGATAAATTTCTTTAGTCTGAGAGTTCTAAATTCTAACATATGCACAAATGATTAGGTGTTCTTTGCTTCTAGCAATGCACCATACAAACTGGCAGGCTACTGGTGTCGAATATGCCAGATACGTCCAACAGACATGCACCATCTGTGCTGCCGTACGTACCTGGATCTTCTCGACCTTCCATTGTTTTCAAAGAACTGTCCATTTAAAAAACAGCAGGGCACCAATATGCAGGGGGCTCCAGCAGTGAAGGGGTTAAAGGGCCTATGGACAGAACACCCCATGAAAATGGCAACACTGCTACAGACCACCTTAATTTAAAACTGAATACAAACTGCAGGTCACTAACAAGAAATGGCAACCATATGCATTTCACTTTCATTTTTAGATTAGTTTTTAAAAGCAGAATGATGAAAACAAAAAGGTAACCAACAAAATAACTGCACCTACCTGAAAGGCATTCTTACATTCATAAGTTCAGCATATTTTCCCAGCACTTCCCATGGAGCATGCAGCTTCACAAAGATGATATCACTGTTTGATAAAGATGACTGCAACAGAAAATGGGTTAACTGCAGACCTTGTTCTCAACAGTCCTACATTAAAGGCATACAGAAACGGCTAATGACCATTTTGCACAGGCCCTTTTCACATTACCGTTCCAAACCAGATGTTATTTATTGTTGGCCTATCATCAAGTAAAGTGATACAGCGAAGGGGGTTTCACTTAGCTATCTTCCTTCCCATTAAGGAGCCATCTCTGAAGCGATCTGGCCATTTCAAACAGTGCCACTTTCTTTTCCCTCCCCTTTTCCCACGTGCAAGAGCTTGCTCGTTTTTTTTTTTTAAGTTCTATGTTGATCACTATGGCGCTCAATCACAATCGCCATTTAGTGAGATAGCAGCACCATTGAGATGCCAGGACTCCATTGAAATACACCTGCTCCTTGGGAGGAAAGTTATGGGAAACCTAGACAGCATAATAAAAAGTACAGACATCATCCTGCCTACAAAAGTCCATATGGTCAAAGCGATTATATGGCTGCGAGATTTGGACCATAAGGAAGGCTGAATGCTGAAGAATAGATGCTTTCGAATTATGGTGCTGGAGAAGACTCTTGAGAGTCCCCTGGACTGCAAGGAGATCAAATCAGCTAATCCTAAAGGAAATCAACCCTGAATGTTCCCTGGAAGGCCAGATACTGAAGCTGAAGCTCAAATACGTTGACCACCAAAAGAGAAGGGAGCACTCACTGGAGAAGACCCTGATGCTGGGAAAGACTGAAGGTAAAAGAAGAAGGGGACAGCAAAGGATGAGATGGTTAGACAGTGTTATCGATGCAATGAACATGAGATTGAGCAAACTCCATAGGATGGTGGAAGACAGGAAGGCCTGGTGTGATGTGGTCCATGGGGCCACGAAGAGTCAGACTCGACTGTGTGATTGAACAACAACAACCCCCACCCTCTCTCTAGCCAAAAAAAAGGCACCTCTTCCAGGCACACTAAGTGCTATCAAACCTGAACTGCAATGAGAATGAATACACACACACACACACACACGCACACACATGCAAGAGAACCAACACAGAATGTTAAAAAAAAAACAGCAGAGAAAGACCGTGCACATGGGGAAAGGGGAGGGGAAAGGAAGCGGCACTGAAGGAAGCACTATGGAACATTTCACACAGCACATCACAGCAATTCAGAAGTGGAAGGAAGGGTTTGAAAATGGAAGAAAGCAGTGGTCAACAGTGGCTCAGGCACGCTTCCCCAACAGGACACACGCGGGTTTGTCTGAAAAGATAAATTTCCATTAGCAGCTGGTTACTAAAACGGGTCTGTCTGAAAAGACAGAAAAATTCCATTAGTAATCAGTTACTAAAGTGGAATAGATAGGCTGTCTAAAAAGGGCCATAAGAAAGTAAATCTCACGTAACATACAGGCTGCAATCAATGTCTCACTTTAAGCCAACCTTAAACTAATATGCATATGAACCTGGCTTGTAGCTGGGCTTGCAAATCCTCTGTCTTCCTTCCTTTCCCCATCTCACATGGACAATCCCAGGTAGAAACTAATTCTAATGCAGGGTTTAATTGTGGATTTGAATTCCAATTAGTGAGGGAGGAGAACTGACTCAGGCTAACTCACACATCTGCATTTGTACATCATTGGTAACTGCTGGAGTTACTTTTTAACTGTGATTCTCCACCCATGTGGAGCGGGATGAACAGGGCACACAAGATACACAAAAAGCTAGCTTAATGCTGGCTAAAAGAGACATCTGAATACAGCCTATCAGACCACCTTGAAATGTAACCGGTATAAAGAAAAAGTCATAGTGGGTATAACCATTAAAACAGTTAATAAAAATGCTATTTCATAAGAATGGGGCATCTCTTGCAGTTCCTAAATACATTTGCTGAATCCAAAGCCTTGCTTCCAGTTGTGCTTCTCTTGGACTGTTGAGTAGGTGGTCCCGTGCTATATAGTGCTTTTCTCTGGCACAAGGTCCTATTGGCTCACTGACCAACAGTATCTGACATGAATGGATGCTCCTAGGACCATATGAATGTGCTGCACTGCATAGCAAAGGACTGCCTCTGCAACAGAAAAGGGTGCTACATGTGCAGAAAAGTAAGGTTTACGATCTAAGTCATAATTTAAAATGATACAATGATTTATGTCCACATGGATCAGAGAAAACAAACAACAAAGAAGCATTGTTCAATAAAATGTTTGCACGATTCTCATCCATACAAATATGTTTTCCATCATTTGCTACTGTGTTGGGAATAATGGAATTGCAGGAATGCTAAAACAAAACAGCCTGCATAATTGCTGGGGTCCACCACAGTACTCGCCAATTAACACATTACACAGGTTGGGTCCCCAGGGTCCCCATCCTGTGTCTGGTGTCACAGACACATGCAAGTTGCAGGTTCTCCTCAGTTCCCTGGTGTGTGGTGGTGCCCAGTTCAGATTGTGACTGATACATGGAGAAGAGGCTTCAGTCTTCCCTTAACACCTCGGAAATGCCTTGCAAAAGTGTGTCACTAACTGTGAAGTGTTAACTTTTTGTGCACGTAAGAATGTGGCAAACAGCAGACAGGGATGCAACAGCAGTGACTGATGTAGCAGAACTGTGGGAGAACAGTCATATGTGATCATGCATGCAAACTGTCTTTCCCCCAAACTATGTGAATATCGACACGGTTTGTCAAAAAGATGATAGTGCAGATTGCAACTGGTGAGCCAGACTGGTAGGTGATAGAGCGGTCCTGTTTGCTTATAATCTTGTAGAAAGGCAGCAGGTTTTATATAATTTATGACATTTTATGTAGGAGAAGCTCTACTTCACCACTTCAAGCTTATTTTATTATTTAGCTAATATTTCCAGAAGAAAACAATTGACAAATTACATATCGTATATTAACAGCTGTTTTTAGCGCAAAGAGATCACAGAAGAAAAAAAGTTTAGATAATAAAAACTAATTATTTCCTATTTTTAGTTTGTAAACACAACAAAATGTAAACAAATACAAATTAGAGGAAGGATTGTTACCACTTGGTGCAAACAATTACAATTTTTGCATTGACAGAGTGCAGTATTATAAGTAGGAGCTAGTAGCAATTCTTTTATCAGCAGCCAAAAATGCTGTCGCTTTACAATGGGGGAAAAAAAATCGCCCAACTAGGCAAAATTGGCATTCAAAACTTTGGAATATGTATATTATGGCAAGAGTCACAGAAAATGCTCATGCAACTTCATCTAATTTTATTACAATATGTTTTCCTATCTTACAATATTTAACACAACAAAAAGGAATACCCAAAATAATT
Organism: Gekko japonicus; assembly: GCF_001447785.1. Taxonomy (NCBI): domain Eukaryota; kingdom Metazoa; phylum Chordata; class Lepidosauria; order Squamata; family Gekkonidae; genus Gekko; species Gekko japonicus. The sequence goes on along the minus strand of NW_015176100.1, from coordinate 67,089 downwards.
GATACTTTACATCTTTGGTAGAAGTTTGTCCTAATGGAATATTGCTCTATAACAGTGATGGCGAACCTTTTAGAGACCGAGTGCCCAAACTGCGACCCAAAACCCACTTATTGAGAGCCAGTTTGGTGTAGTGGTTAAGTGTGCGGGCTCTAATCTGGGAGAACTGGGTTTGATTCCCCACTCCTCCACTTGCACCTGCTGATGTGATCTTGGGTTAGTCACAAGCTCTGGCACAGCTGTCCTTGAAAAAGAGCCGTTTGTGTCAGAGTTCTCTCAGCCCCACCCACCTCACAGGGTGTCTGTTGTGGGGAGGGGAAGGGAAAGGAGTTTGTAAGCCACTCTGAGACTCCGAGTGAAGGGCGGGGTATAAATCCAATCTCTTCTCTTCTTCTTCTTCTTCTTATTTATCGCAAAGTGCCAACACGGCAATTTAACCTGAATACTGAGGTTTTAGTTTAGAAAAAAACACTCATACATTAACTTAAGATGATCCAAACAAAGTAAGGAAAGCAATCCCAAATGCTTTCATTCACTTAAAATTATTTGGCAGAGAATTCGACACTTTAATGATGGTCTGGGCCTGGCTGGGGCGATGGCACGCGTGCCCACAGAGAGGGCTCTGAGTGCCACCTCTGGCACCCGTGCCATAGGTTCGCCACCACTGCTCTATAAGGTTATCATGTTTTGATATTGTTTAAATTGTATCAATATTATAGACTTTACATTTTTATTTGTATTCAATACACATTAATTTTATTTGTATTTAATACAAATACAAAATGACCAGAATGAAAACGCACGCCATCCACTTTAATATCATTTAATACTGCGAGCACTTTAATGTTTATTATTGATATATTAAGTATGTTTTATGCTATTTTAATGTTTTATGTGAAATCGGCATATTTTGCCTTCTTTTGTAAGCTGCCCAGAGCCTGTTTACAGGGTGGGCGGGGTATAAATATAAGTATAAATAAATACTATGTTATGTTGCCTTACCTGTTATCTGTTGTATGTTAAGTTTTTTATTATTAATAAAATTGTTATTTAAAAAATAAGTAGGAACTAGTAAAATTTAGAAAATCAAAAAGGAACATAAATTCCACAGTAAACATATACTCCACAGTAAATCCGGCTCAGCCTGCTGACAATTCAAAAGTGGGATTTTGAATTGTCAGCAGGCTGAGCCGGATTTACTGTGGAGTATATGTTCCTTTTTGATGAAAGTGTAAGCTTATTATCCCGGACAAGAGACCGGGATTATCACCTTGGGAGGCTTTAAAAGTTTTTCTCACCTTTTCATTCAACATAGATTCATTCTCTCTGTAATAGCGACAGAAGAAGAACTCTTATGGAAATAAGGAAACTATACCAGGACCAATGTTCCCTCTAAGCTGTGGAGTCTTGTGAGCAAGAATTCTACTTTGTGAGCTATCGGCATTAAAGTTGTGAGCGAGCGATTCGGCCACTGCATAAATTAATTTGCTCTGGAGCCATCCTTCCTGAGCTAAGACAAAAATGTGTGAGCTGGAGGTTACAAAATTGTGAGCCTGCTAACACTGACTCAGCTTAGACAGAACACTGACCAGGACCTGTATCGCTGTTACTGTTATCTCTGAATATAATTGTTCCTCGTTGTTATTGTAGTCTTTGAATGTTATTGTTCCCAATTTTATAGGATGTCTCAGCAATTGGTTAGTTTGATTTTGCTTAATTACATCCTATTTGGTCATTTGGCAACTGTACTTTTGTAACTTTTGTGAGTTCATTTGTACTGACTTTGTATTTGATTACAGTGTTGTACTGTTTTCAATAGAGCAACATTTGTGAATTCTTATTGGTGGAACTTTTATATTCTAACTATATAGGATTTGGAAGCCTTTGAGGTGCAGTCCACTTTTGGAGTTTAGTATTTTTGGTTACAGCAGTTCAACGGTAGCAAGCAGCCAGTCTTGGGTAAGTCAAGCAAGCTGCATGATAGGAAGTCATCCTTTTGTTGCTGTCAGGTTTGGCCCTGAGGAGTCCTCCTTTAAAGGCCAAAACAACTCTGGAAAGGACCCTGACCCCCCTGCTATTTACTGACAGAAACTTGAAGGCTTGAAGGCTGACAATACTGTTGTGGTTGCCTAGCAAGGTCACAGACAGCATTTCTTTCTTAAAGCCACAGACAGTGTTTCTATTATTTTGGGATCATAGCAACTTTACTAGCTTTACTGTAGCATGAGATGTCACAGTCATAAATGTTAATGAACACATATGATGCTATGCATTTGATGAAGCCCTACAACAAGGTCATTAAAAATCCTAAGCAGGTCTACTCGAGTTCCTTCTGAAGTCTACTAAGTGGGCCTTACTCCCAGGAAAGTGTTTTTAGGATTGCACTGTAAACCAGCTAAGAACATAAGAACACAGGAGATGCCAATGTTGGATCAGGCCAAAGGCTCATCCAGTCCAACACTCTGTCACACAGTGGCCAAAAATACCAGGTGCCATCAGGAGGTCCACCAGTGGGGCCAGGACATTAGAAGCCCTCCCACTGTTGACCCCCCCCCCCAAGCACCAAGAAGACAGAGCATCACTTGCCCCAGAGTCCCTATCTATACCTTGTGGCTAATAGCCACTGATGGACCTCTGCGCCATATGCTTATCTAATTCCCTTTTGAAGCCGTCCATGCTTGTAGCCGCCACCACCTCCTGTGGCAGTGAATTCCATGTGTTAATCACTCTTTGGGTGAAGAAGTACTTCCTTTTATCCATTCTAACCCAACCGCTCAGCAATTTCATTGAGTGCCCATGAGTTCTTGTATTGTGAGAAAGGGAGAAAAGTACCTCTTTCTCTACCTGCTGTATCCCATGCATAAGCTTATAAACCTCAATCATATCACCCATCAGTCGTCGTTTCTCCAAGCTAGTTTCTGGGGTGCCACAGAATTCTTTCTCTGAAAGGAAATCTGGGTAGCGGTACTTCTACTGACAAGAAGTTATAAAGTCAAACTTCACTGAAACCTAGACAGAGATACAATTGCCTTTGTTTTTGTAAGGGAAGCTTTAAATTAAACAAGGTCAATATTTGGCAAGGAGAAATTATTGGTTTCCTTGGAACAGCTTTTATTTATTGATTTTTGTAAGCAACAGCCATAGCCTTATTTCTCCTAGTAGTCAATTACTGCACTGCACAATGTTCTAATAAAGTACACTGGAAATGTTTCACAAATGACAGAAAACTATGAAAGGAATAGCTCATTTCAGAGATTTTTCTGAAGAAGAGGCAGATTCTGAAAAGATCGTTTAATATAATAATATAAAATAAAGTAAGCTAAAGAGAAATGAATAGGGATGGGCATGAACTGGGAAAATGCGGTTCAGTTCATGGTGTGCCCTGTTTGTGAACCGGGGACTGTCAAGACCTTAGCTGCCTCATGAACTGGTTCACTTCATGAGATTTGTGAGGCAGTAGGATCTCCCTCAGCTTGCTAGAGACACCAAACTTGCACAGGCTCTTTGGCTGACTCTCCTCTACCTGCCCCTCCACATTTGGTGAGGATTGGATTCATGGGGTCCAAGTTACCCCCCCGAAGGTTAGCCAGAGATTCACTGCAAGTTTAGTGTCTCTAGCTTGCCCAGGATCCGTTTATACACTCCTGAACCTGCACCTGTCAAATGACTGTCGGCAGTCAAACAAGGGGAGGTCCCCTGCAAGTTTGGTGTCTCTAGCTTGCACAGGATCCATTCCATATGTTCCTGAACCTCCTGGACTTGTGCCTGTCAAAATAGAACGGATTCTGTGCAAGCTAGAGACACCAAAGTTGCAGGGAACCTCCCCTGGATGTTCCTCTACATGCCCTCCAAGTTGTTGCTTTGAAGTTTTGACTGAATGGAGACAGTCTGTTTGTAAATGTATCCCCTCACGAACTGACACAAACCTCCATTAACAGCTTGAAAGTCTGTGGAAAGTTCATGCCAGTCACCCTGCTATGAACTTGACTTTGTGAAGGCAAAATTTGTCCCAAACTTTAGTTTGTGAGCTGGTTTGTCCCCATCCATAGAAATGAGTCTCAGTGAATCTCAGAAAAATGAATTGCAGTAAAGACTGGTGCTTAACTAAACAGGGGCACATTTCACAAATACAAACTTTGCACAATGCACCCTTCCACTTTTTAGTTTTCCACACCCCTTTGCAAAAGGGACCAGAATTGAGAGGAGTCAGAAAGAGGGAACACAATAATACTGCCTCTCCTCTAAAGATGCCAGGCTCCAGGTGGGACCTGGAGATCCCTCAGAATTACAGTTCATTGCAAGACTACAGAGATCAGAGAAGCTTTGGAGGGTGGACTCATGGACTCTATGGCATAGTACCTCACTGAGGTCCCTGTTCTCCCCAAGCTCCATTCCCAAATCTCCAGGAGTTTCCCAACCTTGATCGGGCAACCCTATCTTCCCTTCCCTTGCCAGTGGCTGGGGGGACGTGGCAACCCTACTCCCGTCATTCAGTCATACATAACTGGTTAGCTAGCAGAATGTGAATGGGAGTGTGCATTCAGATGCATTCCCTCTTCTCTCCAAATCTTAACAAATCCAATAGAAGGCTGCATCCGCCTCCAGTGATATCATCAAATATACAAATCTGATCAGCTATATTGCATCATGACATCATATTCACTACATAATCCCTTACTGGCTGGAATGATACCTTGAAAAAGAAGCCCTAAACATGATGGCAAAGTAGAAGCATATTACAGCAACAAAGAGGTGTGATAAGATGTGGAAGATCCTTATGGTAAAGTTCTTTCCAAAGAGGTTTTATCTGTCCCCAAAAGCCCGTTTTTCAGCATCAAAAACTGAACCCCACAAACATTTGACACTGCAGATGTTAAGGCAACACCGCTTGTAACAGATTTATGAACTTCAGATAGGACAATATCTCTGTTCCATATAAGACTAAAACAAACTGTACTAATGGAGAGATCTTATCAGGAGTCTATTTTATTATCCTTTCTCCTAATATAAAAACAGAAAGAAAGAAAAATTATCTTACTTACATGGGGCCTCCCACTTAAGCAGCTACTAAATCACTCAGTCCAGCAGAGAGTAACATTCTTGGCTAGCTAGTAAGAACTGAAAATTTCAATCTTAGAAAGCAACTGCATAAGATAAAAAACAAATCCATTTGCTTTAAAGATAAAGGACCAATTTTCCAATATTTTTTTTTTTAAGTATCCCACGTTTTCCCACTTCAGGAACCTGACTCCCAACTAGTTTGCAAACATATCAGATTTTGATCAATTTTCAGTTTTAATCTTTGGAAGCACAGAATGCTAGTAGCTATTACATAATTCTCGGGGTGGGGTTTCTCTCTCTCAAAAAAGCAAATTCTTAGGGACAAATTAGACATGAATCTCAGAGACCTGAGAATGGACTGTCCAGTGTTTCTTTAAACTGCCACTATAGAATGGGGAAACACCTCAAATCGGTGCCATGGCTCTGATTAATCCTTTCCTCTTGCACTATTTTTAATAATAACAACAACGAACTACTACTACTGCTGCTGCTGCTGCTGCTGCTGCTGCTGCTGCTGCTGCTAATTTGATTTATTAATCATCCCTGACCGAGCTCTGGGCGATGTACAAAAAGGCAAAATGCCATAAAATAAATTCAATTTTTTTAAAATATCCATGTACAGTCAATAAGCTAAAGGCAGAGTAAAAGATCCCAGATGGTGATTTATAATTTTCTGTTCCCATTCTGAGCTGCCTAGCCATTTGGTTTTATAAAAACATTTCTATCCAGCCTTTTGATACACCGTGTTTACTTATTTACTTCATTTATACCTTCACCTTCCTCCCCTATGGGGACCAAAAGCACCTAACACTGTTTTCCTCTCCTCCATTTTATCCTCTCCATACCCCTGTGAGGTAGGTTGGGCTGAGAGTGACTGGCCCACAGTCACCAAGCCAGCTTCCATAGCAGAACAGAGATTTGAACTTGAGTCTCCCAGATCCTAGTCTAACATTCTGACCATGATTATACCACCTTGCTTCTCCACCAAGGCAATTCATGATGGTATAAAAACAGGGTTCTCTTCAGACTGCCAGGGTGGGGGGAATCACTTTCTTAACATTCCCCCATCTAAAGCTCCATTCAAATAAAAAATAACATATGAAGTTATATCCTGGTCTTGCATGTGCTGTGCTGGTTTTCTACCTACAGGGACTTATTAGAATAATTTATTCCCCCCGCTCCGCATTCTGAAGTAGTACTCTCCATTCTATTGTTGGCAGAGTTTAGATATGCAGTAAAGTAGGGCACAAGCTGTTTAAGAATAAAGTTGGTTTATTAAGAGAAAGAGAAACTTAGTCAGAAAAAGGAGAGAGAAAGAGAAGTTTAACTGTCTAACTGGGTAGGAGGGAGATGAGTAACAAAGAGATCTCTGCAGGAGCCAATCAGGAGACAGGAAGGAGACTTTTTGAAAATAATAGGAAGTCCCTAACTAGTTGCCCCCCGTTGCCCCCTGCAGGATGTTCTTATCATTTTCTTTATCCATATAAGATAGACCTTGCATATTCCAACACCTATCACCTCAGCACTTTGCCACCTTATCAACACAATGCAGTATCTATTGATCAGGCCTTATGTTTCACTCTTTCCATTCAGCTCAGTGTGATGAAACTCTCTCCGCAAGAGTGGGTGACGTGCAGTCGGAGGTCCTGGAACAATTATTCTGCCAGCACCTCACATATAGGTAAGCATCTTCATTGCTGTGACCAGCCTGTGACTATACTGTGCACTGCAGGGTAAGAACTGTTCTTCTAAAACCATGTTTTGTCTAAATTCTATAGCAACCCCACAGATAGGACAGAGGGTAAAAAAACCTGCATACATTTATACAAAGCTCAACACATTTAGTTGGAGAAATTTAATTCTTTGTCTACACAGTCTGGAATTTTAAATTCAGCTAGCAGAACCTCAGGCATCCAAGTCAAAACTCTTAGCAATGACATTAACATAGATCAGAATTTTAATGCTGCCATGTTTGTGTCTCTCTCCTGGAACAGAGTGACTTTAAAGATGATGATTAAAAGAAACTAACATTTTGCTAGGTTTTCAAAGAGTGTTTTGCTTAGAAACTGTGATGTTCATCTTTTAGAACATGAGAAGTACATAAAATATTAAAGCAAAAAATGAAGACAAAAGTTACTGAGGAGGAAAAAATTACCTGTTTTATGTTGATACAAATTCCAGCAAACTAACAGGAAACATATATTATTGTAAATGTTGCCTGCAAGGGCCGGATGATTATTCTAACCCAGGGGTCCCACACATTGTGCCCATGGGCACCCGCAGACAACCTTCTCTGGTGTCCAAGTGCCTGTAGAATGTGGGAGGGGTCAGGTGTGGCTTTTGCCCAGCCAGGTTTCTGGCTGGCCACTGCAAATCTGATTGGCTGTGCAGATTTTTAAAAAGTTGCCACAATACAAGGATCTTCACTGTGTGACTGAAGATAAGCTGCATGAATGCAAGCAAATACTTTAAACAATATGTTCATTTTAAAAGGCATCCTGAAGTAGAGCTTCTGCTCGAAATGTTGAAGAGTTACTATTAGAATTATGCATAGCTTCATTCCCTGACATTTTTTGGCTGGCTCTGCCTCCTGTGGCAGCCATTTTGTGGTTGTGCCCATCACATTGTGTCAGAATTCCAAAAGTCCTCACAGGATCAAAAAGTTTGGGGACCCATATCCTAACCCTTCATGTATGCACATTGTTACTCAACCCAGATAAAAACAGCTCCTCAAACAATTTACATGTCAGTTCCCTGTTTTCTACATACTAGAGGTTACAATCTACAGAACATACGTCAGATCTTGTCTTTGCTTAGTATGACAGAAATATTTACTTAAAGAAGAAATCAATTTCTAAATTTCTAGGTCAAAGAATCTTGAAGAAAATCATAATAGGGCATCATCTCTGTTTCTACCTCAGTTGTCCAAATGTCTTTACTCATGAAGCAACACTGCAATTGAAGTATTCCAGAACACAGATAGCATAATAGATTCATGCCTCTAGAGGGAGATGATGTTAAATTGTTACTAGTGCTTCAGAGAGCTGTAGACACTGATGTAATGAGGTAAAGGATGTTGAAATACAAAAGACAAAAGCCACAGTCAGCATCAGAAGGCATATCTATCATCTATCTATCTAGCTAGCTTTGCCAAGGCAAACAAGGTAATTGAAGGTTTACAACATATAATATTCTTGATTATTCACTTTCTTTTCTTCATAGGAGGAAATGGCTGGTTTGGAGGGTGGAGTCTAGGGCATTGTACCTGTCTGAGGTTCCATCCCTCCTCAAACCCCACCTTCTCCAGGCTCCACCCCTCAAATATCCAGGAATTTCCCAACCTGGAGCTGGCAACCCTAGTCAGGACTGGCCCCACTGAGTTTCCCACAAAGGCCTGGAAAGGGCCTCCTGGCTTTGCCTTTTTACTGACAGACCCAAGCTTGGTTGCCTAGCAACAGCCACTGAGGGAAAAGTTAGTCCCACAGAAGCCAAGCAAAAGATGTGTCTTTGTCAGGAGAGACAGCCGTTTTGACAGTTTATTCTGTGAGGGAACAGTGGCTGAGGCAGCAGTGGGCGGGGAAGAGGAGTAGACCCAGCACCCAGCCAATGGCACATGATTACTCTTGAGTGGCAGTTGATGGGCCAATGACTGATGGAGTGCTAAGCACAGCCAATGGGAGAGCTGGAAATGGCTAACGCATTAGGAGAACTGTATATATAAGATGTAGGGCAAACCATTAGGATCTCAATACCAGGCAAGATAAAGGTTGCTGTTTTGCCTACAAACCTGCAGCACAGAGCTAAAAAGTACTTCAGCCCAGTAGGGGACCATCCACAGCACAGACGTTATGCATCAGGTCTCTGACCCCAGGTAGTGACCAATGCTGTCTCTAAGCTGTGGAGTCTTGTGAACAAAAATTCTACTTTGTGAGCTACTGGCACTGAGTTGTGAGTGAGTAACATAGCTACTGCATAAATTAGTTTGCTCTGGAGCCATCCTTCCTGAGCTAAGACAAAAGTGTGTGAGCCGGAGACTAAAAAACTGTGAGCTAGCTCACACTAACTCAGATTAGAGGGAACACTGGTAGTGACTCAGACACTGAATCAGCAGTTGTGACACTTCCCTCCTCTTTCTCTGTAAAAATTTAGAATATGAATGATTTCCTCTTCATAGCACGGATTCATAAAAGTTCATGCTGGAATAAATGTTGTTTTAGTCTTGGAGGCACCATTGGACTTCTGTTTTATTTTGTGTCCTTTATAGTCATGGAACAGAAATACCAGGGAATGAAACAGGATCTCTATGATTGTCAGTCTCAGTACATACTTTAGTATCTCCACTGTGTAAGCATTAAAAGATGTGATATGAAGAAAATTAAGCACGTAGAGTTTAGAAATGCAGGATTTTGGCTGGGTTATACTCCTGAAACTATATGTGGACAAAAAATGTACCATAAAAAATAAGGTCAAAAGGCTACCTCTTAGAAGCAGTCACTGTGACATTTGAGTGTCCGGATCACATACACAAATGCCTTTGGTACTTATATTCCAGATCTTCTTTGTTTCTCATGACAATAAAAACAAACAGTGTTCCACAATGCTTAGAAACTGAATCGGTGTTCCTCTTAACGTCAGTGTAACTGAAGATACCTCTCCGATCCACTCACAAAGCCATCGTGGAGCAGTGCAGAGTATGAAAGCAACATCTGGCACTGAACTCTCTCCTTTTCAATACCTATTCATTTGTTTGTGTATAATTATTGAAACAGGGATTTCATCAATTAACAGCAGGGACCTTTATGTTACTCAGTTAGCTGATTTGCATTTCATACTAGAAGAAACCTTTACCTAAGGTGATTGATCTGTGGATGGCTTCCGAAGGTTGAACACTCATGGGTTTTACTTCTGAAATCTTCAAGTTCGAATATTTAGCTTATGCATTGTAAAATGGAATATTCGGAAGCAATTTCACTGCTTATACATGTTAATTCAGTCCCCTCAACCAGGAGGCTTCTGTTCCTATGGGTTCCTATCACCCCAGTGGGTATGGGACTGTCAGCAGAAAGACACAGACTCCTAGTGACAGTTGTATACCCCCCAGGGTGGTAGGAACCCACAGGAACACAGGCTTTCTGCTTAAGGCTTCCCCAACCCTAATTCTCAGGATTCTGTGGGTTGAATGAGGCCACAGGCCTGTGTATGCCTCTCAACCCTCAGACGCCTCAGAATTAGGAAGACAGGAGGGCAGTGTGAGGATAGGCCTTTGGAGGCAAGGTCTCAAGATTTTTTCCCCAGCTTTTTCCATTTTATATCAGAAATTTTGCGAGGAAAAAATAATATTGTGTACATAAACAAAAAAAAATCCTGACTTTTAACTGCAAATGTAAAAGTGATTTGGGTTTAAAAGTGCTGCTAACATTTTGCTTGTAGGTAATTGGGACATACTGTACAGTTCTAAGCAGGGCTGCACCCTTGTAAGTCCATTAAAGTCAGTGGGTTTAGAAGGGTTTAACTCAAGTCAATATAAATCCAGGTTTGGAATCCTGATTTGTCTGAAGTAAACAATATTCAATTTCTTGTGATGCCTGAATCTGAATGTCATTGTGAACTTGAGCTTGATCAATCTGAGAAGTTTTAATAATGCTATGTGTGCTGGGGGTATGTCTGTGTGTATATCTGAGCAGCCTCTACCTGGGAAAATCAGGGCCCGGTTGCATGGTGCCAGCCAGGCTCAGTTGTGCAATGCTATCTGCTGTGCCCAGTTACATGGTAGGGAACCCACAAGGACTCATGGGGCACCTCATTTCCCCTGTATCACCCTCACTGCATTATTTCCTATTTACTTTCTCCTACCAACATTTCCCTGCTTCCTCCTCTCCTTCCCACTCACCAACCAACCTATCTTGTATCTGATACCCATTTTCAGTTATGTTTATAGCTTATATTATTCTTGTTTCCTTAGGGTTGTCAGGTCCGGGTTGGGAAATACCTGGAGGTTTTGGGGGTGGAGCCTGAGGAGGGCAGGGTTTGGGGAGGGGAGGGACTTCAATGGGGTATAATGCCAAAGAGTCCACCTTCCAAAGCGGCCATTTGCTCCAGGTGAACTGATCTCTGTCAATTGGAGATCAGTTGGTAACCCTACCTCTCCTCCATGTTATTCTCACAATAACCCTGTAATGTAGGTTAGACTTATAGCGTGCGAGTGGCCCAAGATCTCCCCATGAGCTTCCATAGCAGACTACAAATCTGAACCTTAGTCTGACACATCCTTTTCTCATCAATACATCACACTGCAAGCAACATAGTGCTAATGATGAAGTGTCACAATGACAAAGCATCCATAAAAAGAAAAGGCCTAGCCAGTTAAGCATCTGTGTGATGTGCAGGTAAAAATATATATTTGATTCTGAAATCTATGTGAGTCTAGCAGCAGGGTGAGGGAGCCAGGACACTTGACCCATACTCTGTCAATACAGGAGAATTACAGGGCATAGAGGAAGGGGCACTCAACCGTTTTTCATCGCCAGGGTAAACATACTACAAAATAATAAGTAAAATATCAGTTATAAAGGTTATAAAGGTAGAAAGCCAGCAGGGGTTAGGGGGCTATCCAGTGTATTGCATGGAGTGTCTGCTGGCCAGAAGTTGTGGGTGTGTGCTTGGTGCAAGGAGCTCCTGACCCTCAAGGAGCAAGGCCATTTTCTTGAGGCCAAGGTAGTCACTTGGAGAAACTAATAGAGACAGAGAGGGTAATTGACAAGGGTCGTTAACAGATGTGATAGCAGCATCCCAATCCCAGGGTGACAGCTCCAGTCATGGATAACAAGGGTCTTGTGGAAGGAGAGCATCACTTGGAGGAAAGGGGACAAGATCCCTCAGAAGGGATTCTTTCCTTGGTGGATGAAAAGATATCCTCTTGTGCTGATATGAGGGGAGGAGGGCTTGTCATAATGGGAGATTTTATCATTAGAAGAAGAAGAGATTGGATTTATGCCGCACCCTTCACTACCCGAAGGAGTCTCAGAACAGCTTACAATCTCCTTTCCCTTCCCCTCCCTACAACAGACACCCTGTGAGGTAGGTGGGGCTGAGAGAGCTCTTTCGAGAACTGCTCTTTCAAGAATAGCTCTGAGAGAACTATGGCTTGCCCAAGGTCATTCAGCAGCTGCAAGTGGAAGAGTGGGGAATCAAACCCGGTTCTCCCAGATTAGAGTCTGCGCTGGGTTTGTGACAGGCATGTAGACTGCATAGTGAATTGCCTGCCTGGTGAAAAGATTGTGGACATCATCCATTGTCTAGATAGCTTGGTAGATAGTACTGGGGATGAGTTAGTAGTTGTGGTACATATTGGCACCAATGATGTGGGGAAGTGTAGTTGTGGAGTTCTAGAAGCCAAATTTAGGCTGCTAGATAGGAAACTAAAAGCCAGGACCTCCAAGCTAGCTTTCTCTGAAATGCTACCTGTTCCACATGCATGGCCAGCTGGACAGGGACAGCTGGAGAGTCTCCATGGGTGGATGAATGATGGTGTAGAGAGGAGAGTGTCAAGGTTTCAGTTTGCCTCACTTAGTTTTGCTTCACAGCTTTCCTTGCCATGTATTAGGGGGGAGGGAATTCCTGAGGGGAGTATATGTGTTGTTAGAGTGAATGCCAGTAGTAGCCATAACCATTTCTTAAGTTTTTCCCCTTGGCCTGTTCTCATGGGATTTGGCCTTGGAGACTTCTCTGCCTTGCTAGCTTAGATAAGGCACCATATATCTCAGGGTTGCCAGAGTAACACTAGGGGCTGATTGCTGAGGAATGCATGGGGTGGGAGTGTACTTGGTTTTACGTATAACCAGAAGTTTTCACACGCTTTCTTCAGTCCTGACAAAATTCAAGTTCCTGATGTAAGCATATCTCTAATAAAGCATCACTACCAATAGTGTTGTGGACAGTGTATTAACTGGGGCCCTGAAAGAGAGCTTTAGATTTGGCACTTCAGTCATCCACTGAAGCTGAAGTGTGGTAGATTCAGGACAGACAAAAGGAAGTATTTTTTCACACAGTGTATAGTTAATTTGTGGAACTCACTGCCACAGGATGTGGTCATGGTCACCAACTTGGAAGGCTTTAAAAGGGGATGACTGGGCTGTCAATGGCCAATAATCTCAATGGATATCTACTCTCTCCAGTACCACATGCCTCCTTAAATCAGTTGATGGGGAACATAGGGAGGATGATGCTGTTGCAGTTCTCCTGTTTGTGGGCTTCCTGGAGGTAGCTGGTTAGCCACTGTGTGAACAGAATGCTGGACTAGATGGGCCTTTGGTCTGATCCAGCATGGCTCTTCTTATGTTCACTGGCATTCTAATTTCTGGAATGCAACTGTAAAATCTATATGGGCAACAGAATGTACACTCAATTTTAATTGTCTCTCTTTCATTTTTAAAAACTGTATTCACATGATTATGCTAATAATCAAACAGGGAAAAGAAGTTGTGCTATACTTCTAGGGATTTGTTAAAAATGTCTACATTATTCATTCAGACATGCAATTAGTATTCTCATGCTGTTGTTTTCTGTGTACAAGTGACCATTAATCTCTGTACCACACAGAGAGAAATACAAGTATGTTTTAATTCATGGTGCAGTTAGCATGCCACTATATACGGTAGAGTGACAACTGGACCTACAGTAGGTTAAACTTGATAGTGAAATAGCAGGAAGGTTTTTGCAGTGTTGTTAGAAGCCGTGGTTCTCTCTGCCTGTTTACACTTGACCAATAGTGGGATTCCCCACAGAACACAGCCAGACAGGAATAAGGCCTGCCAGGCTGGACTATGATTGGCAGGGCACAAATCTCCTCCCTGCTGGAATGCTATCTGACCACCAACATGGAATGGGCAGGGGTAATTGTTATGTATTGGGTTTAATGTTATGCTGTTCTGTGATGTTAAAGTTGTTGTCTGGTATCCTAGTTGAGTAATATGATTGGCTGTCTAATAAAGATCATTGGTCCTGAAGCCACCCAAAGTAACCAATTGCAAGCCTCTGCTTAGGTCCAATGAGACCCTGTAGTTACTGTTACAATTTTATTTATTTATTTATTTATTATATTTATACCCCGCCTATCCTGCGAGCAGGTTCAGGGCGGCTAACAAAGCGGTACAATGTACCTGATTGGCATAACCATAAAAATTATTAAAACTACATAAAACACATACTCATTCAAAACATAAATTAACGATTAGCAGTAAAGTGCTTGCAGCACTGAAGATTAGATGGCATGCTTCCAGATCTAAATCCGCGTTGTTCATCTAATCATAATCCCTCGCGCCGATGGGCCTAGCGATACAACTGGGCCAGACCTAGGATCGAGACATTCAATAGGATCATTGATGGTGACAGTAGTGGCGGCTCCTATTTAAAAGCCTGGCGGAAGAGCTCCTTCTTACAGGCCCTGCGGAACTGTAAAAGGTCCCACAGGGCCCTGATCTCCTCTGGGAGCTCGTTCCACCAGTAGGGAGCCGCCACAGAAATGGCTCTGGTCCTGGTACTGGTGAGCCTTGCATCCTTGGGATCCAGAATAGTCAATCAATCTTGGGCCCCTGACCATAGTGCTCTCTGGGGTACATATGGGGAAAGGCGGTCCCTCAGGTCGGTCGGTCCCTGGTCATGTAGGGCTTTAAAGGTAAGCACCAGCACCTTGAAACAAATCCGGTAAGCACTGGCTGGATGTGCTCCCGACGTGGGAGGTCCATCAGCAGCCTGGCTGTGGCGTTCTGCACCAGCTGCAGCTTCCGGATTTGGGACAAGGGCAGCCCCATGTAGAGAGCGTTGCAGTAGTCAAGTCTCGAGATGACTGTCGCGTGGATCACTGTCGCCAGGTCGCGGTGGTCAAGGAAGGGAACCAACTGCCGAACCAGCCGAAGATGATAAAAGGCCGATTTAGCAGTGGCCGCTACCTGGGCCTCCACTGTCAGGGAGGCATCCAGGAGCACCCCCAGACTCCTAACCTCCGGCACTGGCACGAGAGGTGCCCCATCGAAGGCCGGGAGCGGAACCCCCAACCCTGAACTGCCACGGCTCAGGCACAGGACCTCCGTCTTCACCGGATTTAGCTTTAACCGGCTCAGCTGAAGCCAGCCAGCCACGGCCTGTAACGCCCGGTCCAGATCTTCCGGTCTGAAGTCCGACTGGCCACCCAACATCAGATAGAGCTGGATGTCATCAGCGTACTGATGGCAACCCAATCCATACCTCCGAGCCACCTGGGCAAGGGGGCGCATAAAGATATTAAACAACATCGGGGACAGTACTGCGCCCTGGGGTATGCCACACTCAAGAGGGCGTCTCCCGAACTGCTGTTCCCCAAGCACCACGCTTTGTCCCTGACCCTGGAGAAAAGAGACAAGCCACTGTAAGGCGAGTCCCTGTATTCCCACGTCAGCGAGACGGTGGGCAAGCAGCTGGTGGTCAACCATGTCGAACACAGCCGACAGGTCTAGCAACAGCAACGCCACTGCCCCGCCCCAATCCAGGTGCCTACGGAGGTCGACCAACGCCGTCTCCATCCTGTGACCTGGGAGAAAACCAGACTGGAAGGGATCAAGAGTAGAAGCGTCATCCAGAAAACCCTGAAGCATTACCGCCACCGCCCTCTCAATCAACTTGCCCAAATAGGGCAAATTGGAAACCGGCTGATAGTTAGCCAATTTGGCCGGATCCAGAGATGGTTTTTTCAAGAGAGGACGAACCATCGCCTCCTTGAGAGCTCCCGGGAACCGTCCCTCAATGAGAGACTTGTTGATAATCTCCTTAAGAGCTCCTCAAAACCCCTCATGGCCCGCTTTAATGAGCCAGATAGGGCACGGATCAAGGGCGCATGTGGTTGGGCGTACAGTTACAAGTAATCTGTCAACTTCCTCAAGGCTAAGCAGGTCAAAATGATCCAAAACCGACGCAGACATGCAAGGGGCCTCGAGTTCACTCACTGTTTCAAGCGTGGCGGGGAGATTACTGCAAAGCGTCAAGACTTTATCCACAAAATAGCTCGCAAAAGCCTCACAGCCAATCTCCAATTCCTTCTCCTTTGGGCTGCGCTGAGGCAGAACTGTTATAGACCAAATTGTTCTAAATAATTGGGCTGGGCATGAGCTAGCGGACGCAATCTCCTCTGCAAATAACACCCTCTTTGCTGCCTTGACTGCCATCTCATAGGATCTCATAAACGTCCTATAAGATGCTCTTGTGGCTTTGTCACGAACTCATCGCCACCGTCTCTCCAGCCATCTTAACTCCCGCTTCATACCGCTCAGCTCCTGAGTATACCATGGAGCGAGTTTGGCACGGGAGCGCAGAGGGCGCCGGGGCTACACCAGTCCTCAACAAGCTCATCTAACGAGCCGCCGGGGGCATTGGATCCCACAGGGCCCTCTGAAGCCGCAATGGGTCCATTAGGCTCTGCGGGCGAGCTAAAATACGCTCATGTATATAGTTCACTGTGAAATTGTATAAGAGTGAGGGCCGCTCTGTGTAAACCTGTCCCAGTCCAGTCCAGAGCTGAACAATATTTGAATAAACCTCCTTTCATCTGACCATCGTCTCCTGCCTTTTCAATACACCAAAGTAATATCATAGGTGAACCTTCTACAGATCACAATATCTGCACACTAGAGGCATTCAGAATCAAGTATAGGTTTTTTGCAAAACCAGAGGAATCCCAAGCAGAAAAAATTGTTTAAAAATATTTGGGTGGTAACCCTGCCAAAATGTTGAGTTATGTCTGTAGATGCAGACAAAAAAAGGTTCAGGTGGCATCTTGGGTTGCCATAGCAGACCAAAATAGCATCTAACAAGGTGTAGCCCCCATCAAAGAGAAAGGAGGGGAAGCAGGAGACAAGGAGGAAGGAACGACTGCAGGTTCTGTGGGGGGAGGGAAGTGCTGGGGGGGGGAGCAGCAGTTGGAAAGAAGGGAGAGGGAAAAGGAAGTGAAGCCAGATGGGGTGGGAAGGGAAGGACAGAGAGTTGCAGACAGCAAGGCAGGTGGGAGGGAGGGAGACTAACAGTGGCAGGGGAAACAGGAGCTAGCAAAGGGGAAGAAGTGCATAAAATGTGAAGAGGGGAGTGGTGGTGGTGAGGAAAATGGGATTTCCCCTACCCTTTGTCTTTGTAGGTTCTCACTTGTACCTATCAAATTTTGATTTATATCCATTTATTTAAAAATATCTTAATATGTTAGGTAAAATCACTATTCTTCTGAAGCTAATGCCAAAACTTCCATTATCTGAAGGGAAGGAATTTCACATAGGAATTGAACAAGCCACATGTTATTAAACAATTCTAACAAAATATGTAAAGTATAAATATTCTGTCTTAATATGCTTCTCAATGGCTGTCCCATTCCTTTAAAATAGTCACTGTTAATGGTGTTGAACATGAGGAAGAAATGACTAGCTACCACCAGAGTCAGTGACATGAGATTTATATAAGGAAAGCTACAAAAAGGCAGCTAACACTAGCATTAATGACTCAGTGCTTATTCTTTCCCAGTGACCCATTTCACGTCTGCTGAGTTTACAAGATTGCTTTTCTAACTACCAGCTGCGCAAACACAACTTGCACACTGAAAGTCAAGCTGTTCTTCTTTCCAATAATCAGAACTTGAGCTTTATGGCTTAGAATACCACCAACAATTCTGTCATGGATGCATGAGCAACTATGAAATGGAGCCCATTCTCTCATGGTTTGGCTCCGGCAGGAGTAACAGAAGCATCAAGCTGCAATGGTTATTTTTGTTAGAAAAACAAAGGTGCAAGCTTAATCCCACTGTTGTTGACTCAAAGGAGTGGCAAATTTTGGCCATCTCCCTCTATCACTGTCTTCCACCAGAGAAGGAAGACTTTCTTAATCTTGTCTTTTGTATACATTTGTATTTTAAATGCTTCAATATTTGCTGCCTTGGGGACCTTGAGTTGGATGGAATGGCATAATACATAAATATTTTCACCAAACTACTTTTCTGAACACCCTGAGCCGCCCTTGGCTGGGAGGGCAGGGTATAAATTTGATAAATAAATAACTAAATATTCAGCATTTAAAACTGTATTTGTCCTCAGCTAAGCTGAGCTATTCAAAGTCTTAAAAGATGATGCTGTTAAAGTGCTGCACTCAATTTGCCAGCAAATTTGGAAAACGCAACAGTGGCCACAGGATTGGAAAAGGTCAGTATACATTCCAATCCCAAAGAAGGGCAATGCCAAAGAATGTTCAAACTATCGCACAATTGCACTCATATCACACGCTAGCAAGGTCATGCTCAAGATCCTACAAGCTAGGCTTCAACAGTACGTGGATAGAGAACTACCAGAAGTACAAGCTGGGTTTCGAAGAGGTAGAGGAACTAGAGATCAAATTGCCAACATTCGCTGGATTATGGAGAAAGCAAGAGAGTACCAGAAAAATATCTACTTCTGCTTCATTGACTATGCTAAAGCTTTTGACTGTGTGGATCACAACAAACTATGGCAGGTCCTTAAAGAGATGGGAGTACCAGACCACCTCACATGTCTCTTGAGAAACCTGTATAAGGGCCAAGAAGCGACAGTTAGAACCGGATATGGAACAACTGATTGGTTCAGCATAGGAAAAGGAGTACGACAAGGATGTATATTGTCGCCTTGCTTATTTAATATATATGCAGAGTACATCATGCGAAATGCTGGCCTGGATGAATCACAAGCGGGAATTAAGATTGCTGGGGAAAAGATCAACAACCTCAGATATGCAGACGATACCACTCTAATGGCAGAAAGTGAAGAGGACCTAAAGAGCCTCTTGCTCAGGGTAAAAGAGGAGAGCGCAAAAGTGGGCTTGAAGCTCAACATCAAAAAAACTAAGATCATGGCATCCGGCCCCATCACTCCTTGGCAAATAGAAGGGGAAGTCGTGGAAGTGGTGACAGACTTCACGTTCCTGGGATCCCAGATCACCGCAGACTGTGACTGCAGCCATGAAATTAAAAGACGCCTGCTCCTTGGGAGGAAAGCGATGGCGAACCTCAACAGCATGATAAAAAGTAGAGACATCACCCTGCCAACAAAAATACGCATGGTCCAAGCAATGGTATTCCCAGTAGTCATGTATGGCTGTGAGAGTTGGACTATAAGGAAGGCCGAGCGCCGAAGAATAGATTCTTTTGAACTATGGTGCTGGAGAAGACTCTTGAGACTCTTGAGAGTCCCTTGGACTGCAAGAAGATCAAATCAGTCAATTCTAAAAGAAATCAACCCTGACTGTTCCCTGGAAGGCCAGATAATGAAACTGAAGCTCAAATACTTTGGCCATCAAATGAGAAGGGAGCACTCACTGGAGAAGACCCTGATGCTGGGAAAGATTGAAGGTCAAAGAAGACGGGGATGGCAAAGGATGAGATGATTAGACAGTGCCATAGATGCAACGAACATGAAGTTGAGCCAACTTCAAAGGACGGCGGAAGACAGGAAGGCCTGGCGTGATCTGGTCCATGGGGTCACGAAGAGTCGGACTTGACTGTGCGACTGAACAAGAAAAAAAACTGTCAGTTACAGTCCTTTCCCTCCTTTTGACATAACTGATGACTTTTCTTGAGTATCAGCCAAATTCAATAGTGACTGAGATACCAGAGTGTGCACTTCTTGCATTTGTTACTTCTTTCTATGTACATAAGAACATAAGAAGAGCCCTGCTGGATCAGACCAGTGGCCCATCTAGTCCAGCATCCTGTCTCACACACTTGCCAACTGGTTCCTCTGGAGGCCAACAGGACATAGAGACGAAGGCCTTCCCCTGATGCTGCCCCCTGGCACTGGGATTCAGAGGATTCTGACTGCTTCTGAACTTGGAGGTTCCCTTTGGTCACCATGCCTAGCAGCCACTGAAAGATCTATCCTCCATGCATCTCTCTAATACCCTTTAAAAGCTCTCGATGGCTGTAGCCATCACTACATCCTTTAGCAGCGAATTCCACATTTTAATCACTCTCTATATAATGGAGTATTTCCTTTTCTCCATCCTGAATATGCTGCCCATCAGCTACATTGGATGCCCTCGAGTTCTAGCATTCTGGGCGAGGGAGAAAAATTTATCTTTGTCAACTCTCTCAACCCCATGCATGATTTTACAAACCTCTATCATGTCCCCCCTTAGTCGTCCCTTTTCTAAACTGAAAAGTCCCAGACTCTTCAGCCTTTCCTCATAGGGAAGGTGTTCCAACACCCTGATCAGCTTGGTTGCCCTCTTCTGTACTTTTTCCAGCTCTGCAATATCCTTTTTGAGACAGGGTGACCAGAAATGTACACAATTTTCTAAATGAGGCTGCAACATAGATGGATCATATTAATCAGAAGCTAAAGCTAAGCTAAAGCTCAAAATACAGAATAAAAGGCAACACTCATTCATACTCATGGCAAAATCTATACTGGCTACATTGGGGTTAACTCAGTGCTTTACTATAACCTTGCAAGCATTCCAGCATGGAATTTTCTGACTCCCAAAGGGTTTGGGGGCAGGCACCAGAACCTATCACGTGGCCTCCCTGTTCTTGTAGAACAGGAGACGTGAAGGGCTCTATTTTTATAGGCAAAGGAGGGTGAGAGAAGCTAATTTTCCCCTTGTGTCTGTTCAATTTTCTCTGCTGTACTGCTTTACAGTGCAATCCTAAACAGAGTTACATCTTTCTAAATCCACTGAAGACAATGGGCTTAGAAGGGAAGAACTCTGCTTAGGATTTCACTGTCATGACGACTTGGGAGAAAAGGACTTGATCCAATGGAGCACAGCAAGGAAAGAAGAATAAGGATGGGTACATACTTTATTTATTCTTATCAGTTTTATACATGAAGAGGAAAGACATGTGAGCTCATTTTCAAAGACAAAATGTGGTTGTACAGCCATTATCCTTTTTACTGTTTCATGTACCTTCAGATCCAGGAGTTTTTACAGCAGTGAGTGGGATATTCTAAAAGGATAATGAGAACAATGGCATTGAATCAGCATCATGGCTTCCATCTTTAGGTATTTGTATAGGATTAAAGCCCTTTTCAGAAGTTACAATGAAACATACCAGAAGCCTACTAATGGGAGCGCACGCTACCAGTAATAGTCCTGTTATGCATGGTAAGAACTGCATGTGAAAAGTGCAAACACATGGATTTTTTATGCCCCTATCACTTTAGTACATGATACACAAAGCTGTGTACCAAAGCAGTATACACATAGACAATCCATCAGCTCTGCTTTTTACACAAAATGATTATTGTGGGTAGCACACACTCTCAGTAGGGGGATCCTGGTTCACATGGTTGTAATGTTTTGAAAGCAGTGATAATAATTAAAAATCTACAATATTTTTAAGTATTACTGCAAAAGAGAACATGTGAAAAAGACTCCAAGAGAAGTTGTCCATAAGGCTTAGGTAATACATTAAAATCTGGTGTTTGAGAAAATATCTGGAGAAGTAGCATTATGTTTTTATCATGTACCAGTTTACGATAATATTGCTACAAAGAGATGACCAGATGGTCTATAATATGTCAAAGTTTGTATAAGGTGTGGGCTCCTATGCTGGAAGCATAAAAGACACATAGGAATTTATAACTGCTAAGAAATTTCACCTAAACTTTAGAATATTAGAAAGGTATATAGCACTCTAATCTGGGAGGCAAAAGGGGAATCCTGGTGCACTGAAATGTTTCCTGTACTTCAAAAGGGAGGAAGAAAAATAATTAATGATTTACATGAGAAGGGATGCACCGATTCCCCCCTCCTTCTAAAGTAATAGCAGTGTCTCAGTTAATTGATTCTTGCAATGCAAGGATCTGCCAAAGATTTAACGAGGACATGCAAGTACATCCTTCTTGCAGGCTGATATTTTTATTCCTTTTGCCATGTTTTTCTCCATAATTCATTCTCAACAAATAGAGACCATATAACTCAGTTTGTTAGTCAATTTTCAATTCAATTCAATTCAAAAATTTTTTTTAAAAAAATATTGCGTTTGTTAGCCTATTTAGGCTATAAACCTCATTGGTATCCCCAATAGCTTAGTCCTTGAGAGATACTTTCCTGTCTGTCATTGCCCCAATCTACCAATAATATTTGAAACTTTTTGCTCCAATCCAATTAGTTTTGAGGAATACCATCTTAACATTTGTTGGGTATAAAGACAGTCCCAGGCACCCCAGTACTGTGTGGGAGTATAGAGCGGGAATGTGTGTGCAGACAGCTGCATCACCCCTGCAATCAAACCCAGGCACCCCAAAGACCATAATCTGGTTCCCAGTTTGCTTTCTCCACCACTGTTTTTTGTTTCCTCTGACAAATCTTCCTGAACTCCACTCACTGGCCAGGCTTGTGTGTTTACTTTCCCCTCCCCATCCATTTGTACATGTATGTCTGTTCATTTCTACAAATCTGCACACTTTATACGAAGTACTGACCAAATCAAGGATCCTGGTATATATCTGGCAGAAAGTCCCAATAATAATTGCCCTTGGATACATGGGTATATAAATTTTGGCCCTGGTAAGAGGGATGCTCCTATAGCCTAGGTATATAAATGTATAAGCCTTTCAGGTAACAAATAAGAAAGAATTTTAAAAACACTTAGAAATGACTCACACATCGTTTACCATAGAACATTCAACATATTTCTGAACTTTGCTCTTCTAAAGCAACCACACAGTTTAAACTCCTTTCTGCTAGAAAAATAAATGTTCTAATGGAATGTTTTTCATTTGGAAAATAAATAACTGAAAAAGTTCTGTGCTTGCCCTTGAGCAAGCACAGGCTTTTACCCCCCCCCCCCCATATCCTTGAATGTGATCATGGGGGTGGAGGAGCCTATCAAGATCCAGCGCGGGAACGCTGGCCTATCAGGATTGATGGCTTGGATAGAGCTGGGGGCAGCAGCCATTCTAGCCAAGGATGAGCTCCCCACCTGCCTGCCCGCCCTCTGTTACAGACCGTGTGAGACTAGCCAGTTGCCGGTTTCTGGGGCTGAGCAGGAATTTTTTGGGCCTCGCTCAAATTGGCTGGGAGGGGGGCCTTTTTTGCCTGCTTCACAGGGTCCCAGGGGGGATGGCATCATTAGTCCTGGTAACCTGGTTAAGCCCTTACTGGGGAGGCGGGAAAGCACGGGTTGAAGGGGTTTATTGACACTGGCAAGCACCCTGAGATACCAGCAATAGGAGGGGTCCTCAAACTGGGTACCTAGCAGCTTAGCAGGCCAGGAGGCCTAGGTGGGGGAGTGGATGACAAGCCTTAAGGCTTAGCAGTCATGGGCTGGAATCTGCTCTCTCATCTCCTATACGCATTGGAAGTATGGGTCGTGATGAGTAGGGTGCGGAAGGATTTCGGACCGGCTCAGAGCCGGGGTGGTTTTGCCCTAGGGAAGCCTGCTTGCAGGAGCAATGTAACCCGTGCTTAATTGATTGAATAGATGTAGATCAGCCTGTGTGTAAATAAATTCCCAGTTTAACCCATGACTTGTATTGTGTCTCATTTGAAGGGTGGGTGGGGAACATTCAGTTAGAAAAATCACCATTTGGTGTTTCTGGCTTTTAGTTCCACAGCAAATGGATTTAGGAATGCGATAAGTTTTTAAGCAATGTGGAATTTCTCTTAAATCATCTGAAGAGGTTCTCCAACAGAATACACAGGCTTGATTTGGACTGTTATAATGTATAATCTTGCAAACTGGTTGCCCTGCCGCTCAGCTGTTTTGGGCTGGCTTGTGCAATCCTTTTAAAGTTTAAAGGGTCTGCACAAGACAGCCTGAAAAAGCTGAGCAGTGTGGAGTGCCTCCCTGCTGCTCAGCTATTTTTACGCTTTTGCAGGGAACAGAAAGCAGGGGTTTAAAGGGACTTGGAGTCCTTTTAACGTAACGTAACGGAATACACTTCGATGCCTAGTTTAACATTGGGGGGGGAAGTATATCGCTAAGCAAATAGAAAGTTTATTATGGCTATCTGTGTTAAATTGCTTTAAAGGACACAGTTGGATCAAAGTTGTCTTCTATCCAATGATGTTCCAGGAAGATATAACACAAGTGATACCAGTAACAACATACTTTAGATGACATTCATGTGTGAATTTGAAGGCATAAATAGAGACACAAATGGGATTGTGTTGAAGAGTCCGTGGAAGAGATTTCAAACTTATTTCCCATCACATTAAATGAGACACTTAGTGTGACCCTTTTATCTCTTAATCCAACTACTAGCAGAGAGAATGGTATTCCTTTACACAAGCAGCATAATCTTCCATGTACTCTACTATTTACCAAAAGGAGATTAGCAAATTCATGTTCTCTGCATGGATGACTACATTCATTTGACTGATGTTTAAAATTCCTGTTAACAACCTTTAAATTCCCCCCCCCCCATACAAAATCTACATCAGTAATGCTCTGGAAGAACAAGCTTCTACATACTGAATTTATATATAGCAATAAAGAAGTGAAAAAAGGAATCTGAGAGACAATACAGCTCATTTCTAATCCAATTCAAAAGGTTGACCAATGAATTACCCTACCTCCATGACAAGCTGCTTCTGGCTTGCTGCTTCTCCTTGCCACATGGACCCTCCAGATCACAGGGAGAGTTTATTTTCAGTGATGAACATCCCTGGGGACATCTAATACTGGCACAGAAATTCTCTATGTGATTTGGCGGCTCCATGTGACAAGCCACATTACTGGTTATGGTGTGGTGAACGGATCACCAAATGGAAACCAGTTTCCATGAGAATAGCAGACATGTATTTCATTCCTAATAAATAACACAGGGGCTAAGACAAAAGTTTGCAAGCAGCACTGACAGTGTAAATACACAAACTATATTGGTAGAAAAGCAAGAATCCCTGTGACATTACAGATAGCTGAAATATTTAGAGCTAACATGCCAAGCCAGTCAATATTATTACAAGCCAATTATACATCATTACAAGCCAATGAAAAGGTGCTCTAGAGTAAAACTTTTCCAAGTGTTCCTTTAGGTAAATCTTGAAAATAATTAAATGACATAATTAAGTGACATCATTATTTCTCTATGTACAGAGTATGAAAGAAGTCTTGAATTACAGAGGGGGAAATTTTTTTGGGGGGGAAATAACTCTTACCTCTTTTTCCATTTGCAAACCTTCTGCTCTGATATTTCTTTCAAACACTTCTCTTTTCTCAGCTTGCAGGTTGGATTTTCTATATACCAAAATATAGTCAATCCGACATTTTCCATCTCTAAAATACAGCCCATTGGATTTATTTTTTTCCTGTATTCCCTGGGGACAAACAGCCAAAACGTTTCTTATATGTACCTTGATAATTCTTTTAACACATTACAAAACTAAGCAATTTCAGTACAAAAGTGCAGATAGTTAAAGCTATTATAGACATGTCATTACACGGCTGAGGGCATCACACTTCAGCAAACTAAGCAAGTACTGTGGTCCTATATTCAGCAATAGGAGGCAAACTAGACCAAGGAGAAGGAAGGATTTCACATCTCTCAAATAATGAGAGAGGATTTTTGAACACGCAAAATAATGCAGTACAGAAGACAGAATTATTTCTGAAACATAAGTCAAGAATATGCTAGAGTGTGCAAACCAATGTAAGCATAAAAAGTCTGCATATACACAAAGAAAGCATTATCCTAAAATAATGGAGAAAATTATAATGTTCCCCATTGGCTACAATGGCAACAAGTAGAATTGTGTGAAGGCCTGCATTGATACAGATGTCAAAATTATGAGATGAATTGAAGAGCACTTGATTTATAGAACAATGAAGGTGAGATACTGGTTGGATTTATCAGACTGCACCAACACTAGACCAATTGTCTCATTTTTCAGAACAGAAGAGGAGTGCTGGGTTGCATTTCTAATCAAATGCATTTGTAAAATTCATTGTGTTTTTAATTTAGTAAGAGGTATGATTGTTGAGCTGCTGCATGTTGTAGTTACAGAAAAGCAGGGTCACTCAAAATCTGTACAGTATAAATCCATATAGATCTTGCTCATTCTGAGGTACATTTAAGAATAAGAAGTCTAAACTGGCCCTGCTGTCAACGAGAGGATTGACTGCTAAAAACCTGTGGTCGAACTGCCTTGGGATTCTGACAAATCATTGTATATTGCTGCTAATAACAATGAAAATGTGTTCCTCAGCCAAAGTGACCTTTATAATGAACATCAGAAAAATCCCATCAAATCCTATTATGGCAGATCTTGATTTAACCATTTTAAGTTCTAAACCACTCACACAAAAACCCTGAAAAATCCTCAGATAGGAGGGCTCAGACATCAGTACAGCTAGCCAAATAGGGGTCAGACACTGATAAAGCTAGGGCTCAAGTGTTTCTAGAGAGGCAGGATTAAGCTAGGTATCCCTTGATAGGCACATTAGGTCATCTCAGAAGTGTAGCATGTTAGTGGCTTGTGAGGCGGCTGAGGAGAAAAAAACATTGAAGTTAACACTATTTCAAGAATCTGAGATTCCTGGGTTTTGGTGAGCAATTTCAAGTAAACCCCATCCATCTCTTCCTCCAACAGAAAAAAGCCTGTCATTTCAGCAACCCTGAGCCTTCTAAATGGCCTTGTAAACCAGAGCTTGGGCTCCCCTTAGCTGTAAATAATTATTACATTGGTACCGCTTTACTTGCCCACCAAACTATTCAGCATAAAATGTTTTCAATAAATAATAACAAATAAGAGATGCTTAGAATTGAAGGAGCAGTAGTGGTTGCAGATCTAATTTTTCTCACATTTTTATTTGCTTTTTTCTATTAAGGCCAACAATTTTAGAGCTAATTAGCTTTTCAGTGTTTATGGGTATTATTATTAATAAATCTGCATAAATAGCAATACAGCAAAGCTCAGAGATTAACCTTCCCTTGTGTCAAAGTTAAATCCATTCTAACTTGGCTCATGCTGCTGTTGTAGGACTGCTGACTAAGTTCTATCAATAGAACTTTTATTGCTTGCAGTAGGCTGTGTATTAGAAAGAATAGTATCTGTTCAATGGGCATAACTAGAGGAAGAGTGGAAGGATTTGCCAGCTAAGGAAAACATATCTGTTGACACTGAGAGACAATATAGATTTCCCCAAAGCCACCACCTGACATTTTTCAGGTTACAGCAATATATTTCCCATTTCTGAAAATGCTGGCATTATGCAAACAACTATGTGTTTTGTCAAGGCGCAAGAAAGTTCATTCATGCTTGACGCAAACCTCAGGACTTAAAGGTACTCAGAAAATACCTTTGCAGAGTTTCAACAGGGCAATTGCCCCCTCGGGTTGTTTCAGGTTGGGAAAACAGCGCAGGGAGGCAGGCTAAAGCCTCTCCTCACTGTGCCATGGTCACAGTCTGAATCAGAGCCTGTAGCACCTGGGAACTGAGCTCCCACAGGGAACTTGCAGCTGTTGTATGACTGCAAGTTCACATGGTGGTCATGTGTTAAGCAACATGTCTAGTTGGGATCTATCATATTACAGGTTCTCAAAAAACTAATATGTACACCCAGTACTGCAGCTAGCACAGAAAGAGGGCATACTGTGAAAGGAGTACATTTGCTTTCAGGTCTGGGAAACTTCTTGCTGCATACCAGTATTACACATCACACATTCATCTCCATGCATAGCATATTTTGGACATGAAAGAGAGGAATGCTTGTCTTATTCCTGATGGCCATGCAAATCTCTAGTCTATCCAGAGGAATGTTTTCTACCCTGACTGCCAGCCGCTCTGTAGTCTCAGACAGAGAAAGGTCTTTCCTAACACCCACTATCTGAAACTCTTTAATTAGAGATTCTGGAGACTGAATCTGGGCCTCCCTGCATACAAAACATGCCTTCTAACATTGATCTATAGCCCATCTTCAAACTGCAACGAATGTCTGAAAGCTTCTTTACATAAAATAATGTGGGGGAAGGGTGAAAGCACTTTGATTTTATGACATTTCAATTTTAACTATGCATTTGAGGAGAAATTTTAAGCATCTGCGCATCATTGTAAAATGAGAGATCCCTTGAATTCCATTACCAAAGACCCACAGAAAATTATGCATGTAGGTTCTTACCTCTCCCACTGCCTCCAGTCTGCTGGTGTCATCTGACGTACTAGTTAGGTTGCCATGGTGAAGCAAAGAATCATCATCTTTGGAAGGGCTAGTTACTCCTTCTAACTCATCAAAGAAAATATTGACGTCCTTGGCTACTAAACAGCAACAAAAGTTAAACATGAGTGCTGTAAGCAATAATGTCGGCATCACCTACCCAAACTGAAGAAAATCTTAGGATGAGTAATCGCTTATCAACTGTGTTTATCTTATACACAACACATCAAAACATATGACAATCATTTTAAAATTGAAGATTTGTCTATGAAATAGTGATGGCATGTATATAACAAGTCAGGGGGTGTTCTGGTGTGGCAGGCTCCACAAGCATATAACAACTTGTACATCCCTGAATCAGCCACAGAGAAGAGTGAGACAACAGATCATGTGTATACACAGCAGCCTCAACTGGAGGAGGAGACAATTCATTTGGATACCTACATGTCCTCTCTAAATTATGGCCATACCAACCAGGAACTAAGTAGCTTCTTAGTCCCCAGTAGGAATCATTTATCTTCACAACATCTCCAAGATAGTTTGCAAAGATTTTTTTCTATCCAAATTCTGTGTAAGACTTAAACCTATTAAAAATATTTAACAAAATCCCAACATAGCACTGAATTCTAATGCCTGATTAGCATATTACACCATGATGTATAATATTTACTAGTCTCAAATGTAGATGTTCCCCCAGTATCTACCAATGAGGTTTGATTGGCTGCCTCTGTGTAGTGGGAGTCTCAAACTCCTTCCATATCACATTGCCTGTTGACCATTATGGCTTCTGCATTGCCTGTGTTCCATATCATGCGTCTTGTCCACATCTACATGCAAGTTCTCTTAGATGCAAGTCCCATTCCTACTTTTTGTAAAACATTACATTACTCTAATATATATTCAATGTAGTAAACTTTTGACTGTAATTATTTAGTTTTCATTCCTGTTTTTAACACTGTTGGTTCTAGTTTCTCTTAAAATGACTGATAATAAATATCATTCTATTTATACTGTCTACAACACATATAACTCTGACAGTAGGACATTTTTGAAATAAGGCAATCAAGTGGTAAATATATTTGAACTGTAGATCTAATTAAAAAAAAAACTATATCTTTATTCTGCCAATGTAGACTCACACTTCAGTGGTGAAGGTGCCTATATTTGTAATTATGAGCTTTTTTTGGTGAATTTCTCCAGCTCATAATTCTTGGTTGCATTGTGGATCAAGTGCAATTTCTTCCTAAAGTTCTATTAAGTTATTGTAGGTACAGTCAGCATTTCCAGCATCCCACACCCAGTGCTTTATAAATGTATGCACAGAAATTCAACAACTTGCTCTCCTTGAAACCTTCATTGATTTCTATTAACTATATAACCAGGTTGGGTGCACCCAAGTGAATATGTTCATTTTCTGCATCAATTCTATTTATTGCGTCTTGCACAATTAACTTGCATGGTTGCTGTCTCAGTCAGACCTAAGATTCTTGCTTGTTCCCTAGTCTGTTTGTTTTGAGACCAGCTGGACTTTCCAAAAGGGATCTCTGCCATGTCTGGTGCTGTACAGTCTATACAATACAGGTCTGTCATCACACATCCGCAGCATATGCAGAATATACAGAACAAATCATAGCACATTCTGGCTGCCCCCCCCCCAGAAGTTGTATCTACATGTTCAAAAAGTTATTTGCACAGAAGACCACATACACAGACTTCCAACTCGCAATCTATACCCTGAGAAAATGGCAGGTACAAAGCATATGAAGGTTCCTCTGCAAATGACATTTTGAACACTTGGAAGTTGGGAGCAAGACCAGTAGGTATGACCTATCCCCTATTCAAATGTTCATTTTGCCCTAGAATGAACTACTGATCAGAATTTATATTAGAACTCCTGATGGAGTTGCACTGATTTTGCCTCCTTCCCTCCAAGCAACCCATTGACTTATGTGGCTATTAGTCCACATGAGTTCTGCCAGTAACCAACTCTCCCAGAGTCAGAAGGGACTGCTGGAGGACAGAAGAAAGCTATTGTGCAAGCAGACTGAAGGATCCAAACAACAATGTCCTGGATCTGCCAAGACACAATTCACCTCGAATAGTATGATTAATGACCTAACGATACCATTTCAATGATCAGGCAATGATCAGCATCAGGCAAAACAGATCTATAGTCATAAAAATATACAGGCACATCATGGTACATCAATTTCTAGCAGGGCACACAGTTAGCCCTAAGTGACGTTATTACATTGCTACAAATTTCCCCGCCAACTTTTACTGGAAATGTATCATCACGTTACAAGTTACATGAAACCCGAGAGAAGTAGGAAATATCACATGCAATTACAGAGTTATTGAAGATTTCATGAAGTGCAGTGAGCTAAATTACTGGGTTTTGAGCAAGAAAGCAGCCCGGTTTGCATTTTCATATTCCATAAGCTTAATTCTCATATCTTACAGAAGAAGCAAAAGCTTCCATCAGCTGTCTCACTGTAAATCCAAGTTTCATACACTTCCACTACACAGGGATCTGATGCACAAACCCTCAACCCCCACAATTCCCAGAAGAATTCCACAAGAGTCTTTCCCCTCTGTTCAGAGCTATAGATTTCTACTACAAAATTTTAGCAATATCAGGGATGCAGCATTTAGCGCTCAGTTAACCATGCCCAACATCCACCCTGGCACACCTATCTAGAAAACAGCATATGGAAAATCAGTGAAGGGCTGTTATTCTTACATGGCAAAACCATACTGTAAGGAACTCAGTTAAACAAGCCTGATTCCTTCACATATCCTGAGACAGCCAAAGTAGGACACTGAGATCCATGAGCAGGAGTGTAGTGTGAGGGAAAACAGCCCTGGAAAAGGGCCCAGCCTAGGGTTGCCAGGTCTGGGTTGGAAAATACCTGGAGACTTTGGGGGTGGATCCGGGAGAGGGTGTGGGTTGGGGAGAGGAGGGCCTCAGCATGGTACAATGTCATAGAGTTCACCCTTCAAAGCAGCCATTTTCTCCCGGGGAGCTGATCTCTGTCAGCTGGAGATCAGTTGTAAAAGTGGGAGATCCCCAGGCCTCACCTGGAAGCTGACAAACCTAGCCCAGCCCCCCAGCCTACCCTGCCCCCCCCCCAAAGGAGGTAGGGAGGAAGAGACGGTCTCCCATCCCAGTCACTGGCCTGCCTGGCCCTGCGCACCAAAAAAAGGGATGAAGCAAGAAGCACTGTCTCCACCTTGCCAGGTGAGTTCTGTGAGGGTCATCTGCCCCTTGCTCTTCTAGGACCAGGTAAAACACACAAGAGTGGTTGGGCAACACTTCTAGGGCTGTGTGAAGGCAGGACAAGGGCAAGGCGGGCCCTTGTCTTCCCTTCTCTGTGTAAATGCTGCCCTGCTATTGCTGTGTGAGGGCCATATGAGTGCAGCATCCCCCTTGCCTTGTGAGAGCTATGTGAGGGCCAGGCAAGCACCACCACCCTCTTACTGTGAGAAGGCCAGGGCAGCCCTTCTGCCACTGGGAGGAAGACATCCCAGGTGCGTGGGAGGACACTGGCCTGGTAGACATAATGGCCAGTCCGCCCCTGTCCACGAGCAGACCTTTCCAGTGTTTTCTAAATGGGAACAGCAGCTACACTGGACAATTCAGATTAGTGCCACAGTTGGATGGGAAAGGGGCGGATGGGGGGGGCCGAAAGGGGTGCCGTCCTACGGCGCAACCCCTCGGTCGCCGGGCGCGTCCTCGGATCCGCGGCTGGAGGGCCGGCTTGTGGGAGGCGCAGAAGGCAGCGGGGACGGTGGGTCCGGGGTGGTCTGGCACGGCTGTGCTTCCCGCTCATGCCGGGCGACAAGCTCTACCCCGGCGCTGGACGGGGCTGGAGAGCCCCGCCCTGGCTGGGCGTCTGAGTATTTATGTGGGGGCGGGACTAGGGATGATGGACACCAGGGTGTCCAATGGGACGAGGGACTGGGGGGAGAAGGG
Source organism: Gekko japonicus (assembly GCF_001447785.1). Lineage (NCBI taxonomy): Eukaryota > Metazoa > Chordata > Lepidosauria > Squamata > Gekkonidae > Gekko > Gekko japonicus. Next base: position 34,921 of record NW_015176100.1, on the reverse strand, counting down.
TATAAAAGGGGAACAGGCAAGGAGGCCGGGGAGGAAGATCTGCAGAGTCGAGACGGGGTGCGTGAGGAGCCGAGGCCGGAGAGAGATACGACTCGGCAAACGCCCCCACAAGACGTATGCAGGAGGGAGCGAGAGGCTTGGGCCGGTGACTGAACCAGGCGGCCTAGCTCCCATTCTGAGGCTTCCATTCCCCTGGGAAGTCGGGGCAGCGGTAGGAGACGGCGTCTGGTGGCGACGACGACCCGGCCGGGCGTGCCAGACCGTCACAGGCATGAAATCATCCCTTGCACTGTTTCACTGCTCAAAGTTGGTCCTGCCCTGTTATTAGCCCTGGAAGGAAAATTGTATCCTTTCTTTGCGATAGTTTAAAGGGAAGTGTTAATTTATCTCTTCCCACACAGCAATCCCAGTTCAAATCAGTGTCCCACATGGCTGCAATTTCCATTTTAAAAAACACCGTGAAAATGGATTCATGGAAATCCCATTATTACTAGTTTGGCCCCGAGATTGTCTGTTAAAATTGGTCTACAGTAGAAGAAAGATTGTAGCACAAGGTTCATATGATTTTGCACTCTGGTGTATGTCTTTAGTAGAACCATAGCTATATGGAATGAAATGAGCTTTCAGTTCTTGTGGATTCTGATGTACCACCTGAGGGAATGTGGAACAGTTTTTACCCTATATGAAAATGGCATTTCTGTTCAAGTTCTCTACATGGCAATAACACTAAAAACATTTTTAGAAGTATTTTGGATATAAGAAATGCATTTTATTTAAAGAATACATCATTGGAAGTATTTGCTTCTTCTTTCTACTTAATGTTTTGGTAATTAAAGGCCTTCTTTTGTAGACATAGCTGTGCCACCCACTGTAACTACTTCATCCATTCCACTGTACTGAATACATACCCCCAAATACACTGAATTATGTTGACCAGATACAGACTCAGAAAAATAAACAGAAAAATACTTAAACATCATAAAGTTTGTATAACTAATTCAGTAATGAAAAGAAACCAGGCCTGTAGCCAGGATTTGTGGTTTGTAGGGCAATTTTTTTTTCTGGTGGGGCTGCCATGATTTGCCATAATGAAGGGGGGGCACGCCCATCTCCTTCCCCTCCTGCAAGATTTAAAGGGCCCTTTTAAGAGGCATGCACAACCCCCGCTTCTTCTCAAAAGCATTTAAAGGAACTCTTTAAATGCTTCTGGGAAGAAGTGGGGGAGCCTTTAAGAGGCAGGCGCCCTTTAAGAAAGGGGCAGAGCCCCCAATATCCCCACCATAGCTATGGGCCAAAAAGAAAATATGGGGAAACCATCTAAAGAAAACCACCTGATGTTCGATATCAAGTGTGACCTATGAGCACCTACAATATTGTAGGAGGGGGCATAATAGTAACTTACCAAGTACAGTCTAGTGACTTCTTCAGGTAAGCGGGGAAGAGCCTAGGGAGGCAAACTGAATATCCTGAAGAGATTGTTGCGTATTGAATAGGTTCTAATGGGTTCCAATTTTGTGACTTAAGTATTACCCAGAGTAGGGAATAGAGTGTCCTGGCCTCTGTCACCCTGCCGGGCATATTGCTAGTCTTTTATATGGAAACATTTTTCCAGAAAATAATCTCTCTTGGTCACAGTGAGATACATGAACAAGATCCCTAATGGAAGGACCCCTGAAGAGTGTGCTGGAGGGTGTCCTGCGTCCTCACCTCTCTTCTAAGGTTGTGAACCTCCAGGTGAGAAGAAGAAGAAGAGAAGAGATTGGATTTATACCCCGCCTTTCACTACCCGAAGGAGTCTCAGAGCGGCTTACAAACTCCTTTCCCTTCCCCTCCCCACAACAGACACTCTGTGAGGTAGGTGGGGCTGAGAGAGCTCTGACAGAAACTACTCTTTTTCAAGGACAGCTCTTATCAGAACTATGGCTTGCCCAAGGTCATCCAGCAGGTGCAAGTGCAGGAGTGGGGAATCAAACCCCTCTTCTGTAACCCATCATCCATAACACTGCTACAAAAAGCACCAAGCAGCAGCATCCTGATAGAAATTTCCTTGTGTAGTAATGGAAGTGAAAGTAAGATGTTTCCTTGAGATTACTTTTCTCCATCCAATGCCCATGATCAAATAGAGAAATACAGATGAGAGCCAGACAATATGCAGATATTGCAGATAGCAGTTTTCTTTCTACTGTAGCATCACACTGTTCAGCCAACTTGACCATGGGAATCACAGTATCCATTGACAGAACTTCTCAACCAATATGCTTCGTGGCAAACACATTCTGTACAATCGCATTTTAAAACTGGATTACATGAACTGCATTTAAATAGAAATATGAAATGTTTAGGTTTAATGTAGAATATTGTTAAATATGTTCTTTGTAACAAACGGATTCAGAATTATAGGAGCCCAAGTTCACAAGGCCACAGATTTAATAGAATTTCTTTTAAATGGCTTGTGGCATCATTCCTATGTTATATTGTTTCTCGGTTTGCATTCAGAAGAGCCTGGCGCTGCAAGGTCAGCAGAACGGGATGTAAAAAGAAATCAGATTTTCACTGAGATATCTAAAAAAACAAAACAATAATCAGCAGCAGATGCTGCTGAATTGCTAGGATTTTATTGTTCAGCAACCTGAGGCTGATACTGCAGCAAGATACAACAGTTCCAGAACAGGGAGGGGAAAACTATGAACATGAAAAAGTACAGAAAAAGTGCCATGTATCTGTTTTGTTCCTACTTCTGTTCTTGTTAGATTTTGTCTAGGGTGGGCCAGGCTAACCCTGCCCCACTGGTTTTCACAGGCCAGCAGGGGGGAAATGGAGAAGGGAGAACATAAATGCATTGTGCCAGCACGCAACATCACTTCCAGTGAAAAAAATGGAAGTGGTGTCATGACACCAGGCAACACTCTAGGATTCACCCAAAACTATAGAGTTCAGGATGAATCCTAGAGGATCACCCCCAAGATAATGATGTCACTTCTGGTTTTGGTTTTGGAAATGATTTTTTTTTAATGACATTGTATGCTAGCACAACACCAGTATGCCTGTCCCTGCTCCCCAGTTCCTCCAGGCATGTTGCAGGAAAAGCTGTCCCAGCAAGGATCCCCAAGGCATGTGGATCTTGGACCTAGCTCCTTCTACAGCACAGTTTAACCCAAGCTGCAGGAAAAGCTGTCCCAGCCAGGATCTGTGTGCCATGGGAAGTGATCTCCCCAAGACACGCAGATCCTGGAGCTGGCTTCTCAGGCTGCAGGAGAAGCCAAGCTAGCCCCAGGAGAAGCCAAGCTAGCCCCAGGATCAGTCTGGCTTAAAATAAAAATCTGGGTTTTTTTTTCCTTGGGTCTATTGAACCAAAAAAATTTCAGGATTTCTGAAAAATCCTGCACCCCAGGATTTCCTAGAAATCCCGAATTTAACTGGAAAGTACTGAATTTTTTAAAATTTGCACAACCCTATTACTGGGTTATATTTGAAAAACAGCCAGAAGCTGGAACAGATTGCTCCTTCCTCTCAGCTGTTTGTCAGGTTTCTACTGCAGTCCCTTTAAAGGTGCCGGTGGGGAGCAGATTGCTCCACACAGGCTCAGCTTGGGGCTGACTTTTAAATTTCTTCTTCTTCTCAGGTCTATTGAACCCCAAAAGGTTCAGGATTTCAAAAAAATACAGGATCTGAATACTATAGTGCTTTTGGGATCTGGGATTTTTCAGGGATCCTGAATTTTTTTGGGGGGTCCAATAGACTTGAACCAAAAAAATACCAGTAAAAAATGCACAGCCCTAGTTTGGGTGTCAGGGGTAGACTCAGGGCTTCAAGTCATCATGTCTACATATGTCGTTGCACATTTTGGGCTTTGGGTGTTGGGGCTGGACTCGGGGCTTTGAGCCACCACATCTACATGTGTTGTTGCACACTGGTTTGGCTCTAAGGTGGACTCAGGGCTTTGTTACACCTTTTGGGGTTTGGGTGCCAGGATTGGAGTCGGGGCCTCCAAGTTTGGTGAGGATTGGATTTACAGGGTCCGGGTTACAACCCCCCAAAGAAGTTGCCCCCATCCTCTGCTGTTTCCAATGCATGAAGAAAGGCAACAAAAAAAGGCAAGGGCAATAGAAGCCCAGCAACACAGATTCAAAGTCCCTGAGAATCTCTGCAGTAGAAACTGGGGGGGGGGGGCATTTTTGCTAGCCCAGCAGAATCAGTGCAATATACCCTGAGACCACCTGAGAGCCAAACCCAAATCAGTGTGCCACAACGTATGTTGACATGGTGGTTCAAAGTCCTGAGACATCTGTAGATGTGGTGGCTCAAAGCCCTGAGACATATGTAGACATGGTGGCTTGAAGCCCTGAGTCCACCTTAGATTGCCAGGCTATTGTCAGGAGTTGGTTACAGGGACTGTACCTAGGCTACCAACCTCCAGGTGGGGCCTGGAGCTCTCCCATGGAAAGCTTCAACTGCCCTGTTATGTACTAACAAAGGGACCACACACGGTCAAGCAAACTAGCAAAGCTTCGCGACCAGAACAACAGACACAGAGAAACCGAGAACAGACCAGTCAGTCCATACGGATCCAAGAAGGGACCTATGGTTAAGAGGGCACTGTGAATAAACCAATCACGGGTGTGGGGTATGTTGTTGGGTGTGGCTTGTATTGGCATTTAAGCAGGGCCCAGCTGGTTGTCTCAGTTTTTGCCTACTATTAAATCATGAGCTGAAATCACTCGACTACACGTCTTGAACCCAGTACTTTTCATGCCCATTTTCTATTAAAGGGGTGAGAGATTATTTCTCTAGGCTGCCAGCAAGGCATGCTCAGGCTCCATCTACATATGTGTAATGGGAGTTTTGTGCCTCCCAGATGCATACCAGCTATTTTCTGTTTGCAACAAAAGTACACAGAGATAAGGAGCTGTAGCCCCTTTCCTGCTGCTGTTTTTGCGTCCAGAAACTATTCCATGGAGCCATTATTGGCTTCATTTTAAAAATCACATTTCCTGCATAGCTACACATAATTTTCACAATGGAGCCAATAGCAACTCCAGGGTTCGGTCTGCAGATGCGAAAACAGTGTTGGGGGAGGCTACAGCCTAGAATTGCCAGTCCAGCACCTGCAAATAGCAGGAGCATTTTGGTGGGCAGAACCCTTGGGGGAAAAGTGTCATGTGTCATGACATCACTTCCAGCAAAAATGCAGAAGTGATGTCACAGTCACACTGTGATGCTCCAGGAATTCCCCAAATCTCTAAGATCTTCAGCTGTGATGTCACTTCTGGGTGACATTGCAACATATACTCCAGTGTTCCCCCTCCTGTTGACTGAAGGAAAAAAACCGGAGGGTGGTAATGACTGCAGAAGAATGCCTGCCTCCACCGGGTAAGTAGCAACCCTGTTACTGCTGCTTCTTTCTGCATGTTGTGATCCCAATCAGAAAAGAGACAGTGTGCATCTGGGAGGCACAAATTGCCAATCACATGTGTGATACAAAGTCCTTGTGTTGTTCCCCAACAAGCATGAGAACTTTCTGATATGTATATATTTCCTCTCAGAAAAAAACAACCACAAAGGAAGATGACTTTGGATCCAATGATGTAAATACTTGCTCTCAATATACCTGTTTTGGCATTGTCAAACTGGTTTCCTTCCACCTCTTGTCCTCTGCATTCTTCATCCCTTGAGCAGAGGCCATTTAGTTTGTATGTCAGGGCACATAAGTCAGCCTATGCTTTATTTTCCATTTGTATGGCATTCTTTGGCAACTTTGTATACTGAATTATACTCCAGCAAAAAAAAAAAATTGTCTGAACCACAGGACAAAAATATAGTAAAAACAATGATAAAAAATTAAAATGTAAAAACAAGTAAATCCCATCTCCATTTATTTCAATAGCCAGCACTCATAAACTCCACCCAGAGAAAGGTAAAAGGAATTACTATTTTGTGAACAAAGATTTTCATCCATAATTCTATGTGTTCTGAACAACATCACAATTTCCAAATAGATAGTAAAACAATCAAGGCCAGTGGGCTTAGAAGGATGCAACTCTGCTTAGGATGGCATAGTTAGTTTCAATACATAATTATGAGCAATTTGTGTTTATTTCTCATTTAGTTGCACATCTTATTATAAACAGTGGGCCACTTTGTTACAGGAATAGACAACTCTGTATACTACTCACTAATGAACTGGGAAAAAAAACAAGGATGCAAGACAACGTTTTAATTTTTTAATGCTACTTGAGAAATACATCTCATGATGCAACCCTCTGTACTTGTCTGGGTTTCCCCAAGAAAGAAATGATCAATGTGTACAGCGGATTCGAAATGTGTCCTCACATCAAATTGTATGTGGAAAGACAGCATGCTGTCACACAGTCCAATGGGAATTTGGGTGTGGAGGCACATTCCTCCTTATTATCAGAACTCTTTTCTCTTTTTTAAGATTAAATTTGTGCCATTTATCTCCACAATTCACTACTCTCTGCATTAGCCAATGCTAAATCTGTCTTCCTCTGGACCTTCTTTCAAGAACTTTCTTCTTATCAGCATAAAATTTATAAGCAGGGGTCATTTCCTGTGGGAGCGCACAGGAGCGGAGCTCCGGCAGCAAGGAGCCCAGGGGGTGGGCACATGCAACAAGCCCCGCCCCCTGCTCCCAGCAGCCCTCAGCTGGGCCACGAGGAGCAAGAAGCAGCCAGGTAAGTTGCAGAGCCCCCCCCCCGGGGCCTGCCTTCAGGTACGAGCTCTCTCTCCTCTGTGAGGGCAGATCTGCGTGTTCCCACCCCCCCATAGCTAGCAATCCAAAACAGTCCAGTGGCACCTTTAAGACCAAGTTTTATTCAGGTACAAGCTCTCCCTCCTCTGTGAGGACAGATCTGTACGTCCCCCCCCCCCAATAGCTAACAATCCAAAACAGTCCACTGGAGCCTGAGTGGTGGGTGTTGTCTTCTGACACACTTCCGGTGATGTCAGGGGTGTGGCATATGCAAATAAGTTACGCTAATAAGTTACGCTAATGAGCTCCTGCACCTCTTTTTCTATGAAATGACCCCTGTTTATCAGGATATGTAAAACTACATAAATGTCCATTTCTAAATTTCTTTAAGCAAAAACCGAAGTTTCACAATTTCAGGAAGAGGAAATGTATACAAAGTGTGCACAGATTAGTTCAGAAAGGAAGAGAATCTTAAGTAAAACAACAGATCATACGTTTGCTCGGCTGTGCCTGGTGTTATTATATAATTTAGCTCTTATACTCTTACTGTATCTAACAAAAAAACCTTTTTGCACCCAAACAAAAAAAAGACTAGAATGAAAAAAGCCTAGCAAATCCATTTAAATTCTCTCCATCAGTTTTCCCAGTATAAGAAGTCAATTAATGCCTGAGAACTGATGGGTTATAAATGATTCAATTTGATCTGCATGCATATTTCACACTGATGATTTATCCATAAGGTCTTCCACAACTATTTTTTTTCTTATTGCATTGATCAAAATACTGGATCTATTCACTGATATAAGAATATTAATTGAACTGATTTATTTGGATCCATTTTGGACATGTGGTTGTGTTTTTTCTTTTAAATTTTAGCAGGTGTTGACTCACCTCTACCAGGATTTCTACAATGTTAAAAATCTGAGACCCACATAGTAACTTACTTTCTTGTATTGCATTAAGAATTTCTGAAAAGTCCACATCTCTCTTCTGAACGTCAGGCCTTATTGGTATTTGCGTTTCCAGCTGGCGACCTTGACAATGCTCTCTTCCTTCTAAAGAAATTGAAGAGATTGGCGGAGTTTGCAATATTGTAACAGTGACTCCAGCAAAGATGGATGGGACAGAAGCAATGTTGCTAAAGCTGCCTGGACTTTGGTTTCTGTATAACGCTGAGGAAGGCTGCACTCAAATGCCAAGAATTCTCCATTTTGCATTCATTGTGCCTACAAATGCAAATCCACAATGGAGTTTTCTGCACATTTTCCTCCAACAGCCACAATTTTCCTCAGATGTTTTTTCCACTGTGCCACTTGAGGGCTCTTTGAGGGGTTTTAAAAATATCAGTAAATGGTACATGGCTATAACTTATAGTACTGTAACAATTACATCAAAAAGCCCTCTGGTAGTGAGGCTGGAAAATGGCAGCCACAAAGGGCTGACAGAAGGAAAATGGTGCCAGTGTGGACAGGTGCTTTGAAAATGCACACCTTCCCACTGAGATAACATGATGATGCACTCGGATTTCTCTCTTCCCAAAATGAGTGGAGCAAAGCAGGTTTTGGAAAGAGTGTACTGAGAATGGAGAACAGTTAGACCACGGGGTCACATGGATGCTGCAGAAATAGTGGTGAAGTTTGGTAGCTGAAGCAGATAAAACCCTTCAAACCAAATTTATCCTAGTAATGTCAGGGAGAATGATGAATCTGTGAACTACCTATAATTTACTACTACAGCTCTATTTTAGTTTTAACAGTCCCTGAGCATCCCTTCTTGAAATGCATACTATTATAGAACCTTTGCAATGCTAAATCTCTTTTCTGGTTTGCTCAAAGGTCCTGTTTGAATCTGTTCACTTAATTGGTAATGTCAGACTTCTATTCATTGCAGTTTCCCTGCACGTAGAAATCCTGCATTTCTGACACATTTTCTTGCATCATATCAGACCTCCTGTGGTAAACTCTCTACTATGTGGGTGAGCAGGAACTGGATTAAGGCCAGATTTGCTTGTAGAATTTGCAAGAGATGAGTGAAGACTTATTGCCACTTCAAAGTTAAAACAAATAGTTTCTTATTGCTTTTGTGTCATAGAATAGGTAACATACTCTGATTTTGCTTTGAAAACAATTACTAGGAGTTTGTAAGTGGTAAAAATCTTGAAAGCTAATAACATCACTAGCAGCATATAGAATATAGTTTCAATGTTTTGTTTTCAGTGCTCTAGTCTATGTGGTTCTTTCTTTTAACATATACATTTGGCTGTTTAAACATAACATTGCCATGGGATTCTTAAGATTGCCTGCTAGAGCTGCTGTCTGCAGGAGAGCAGGGTGCAACCTGGCTTAACTCCCAGCAGTTTTAACTGGACTGCAGACACGTCTGTCTGAATCACACAGTGTTTCTTTTTACCATGGCAATCTCAAACTTATCCCCACATGTAAACAATATGGAAAGAACAAGAATGAAATATCCATTTCTTCTATGACAACACAAAAATACAGCAAAACAAGAAAATAAGTAAAAAAAGACACAGCCTGTGATTTATATGAGATTATGAAAGCAGGAAGCCAGAGCACCTAATTTCACCCAGTTGATATTGTACAAAGGTCAACATGCCAACTCTTTATGAAATGCTACAGCATTATAGAGAATGTTGAAGAGGTTCATGATGCATACATTAACTGCATGTGAGTTTCAGTGCTTTATAAAACTTTATAGAAAACAACATAGGCAGACAATCTATGTTCAAAATCTGATTGCACATGCAAAAAAGGTAAAGGTAAAGGTTCCCTTGCTCGAAAGCCAGTCGAATCCGACTCTAGGGTTGCGGTGCTCATCTCCGTTTCAAAGCCAAAGAGCCAGCGCTGTCCGAAGACGTTTCCGTGGTCATGTGGCCAGCATGACTAAACCCCAAGGTGCACGGAACGCTGTTACCTTCACACTGAAGTGGTACCTATTTATCTACTTGCAATTTCTTGCTTTCGAACTGCTAGGTTAGCAGGAGCTGGAACTAGAGACGGGAGCTCATTCCGTCATGCGGCACACTTGGGTCTCGAACTGCCGAACTACCGACCTTCCACAGCCTGCAAATTAGCGTCTTAACCACTTGAGCCACCGCAGCGCCTTGCACATGCAAAACAGACACATTATTGCTACAATCCCTTTTTTAAAGCAATGATGTACAATGTCGACAATCCATTTTAAAAAGCTGATCTCTCCCTATGTACTGTAATACAATGCCTGGAACAGGATGAAGACACGTTGAGAGTTTGAATTAATATGAAATGCATTCAGACTTCAACAAGTGTAAACAGACTAGCCAGTAGGGACATAGGCCGAAGAATACATTTCATACATTACTGGGAGGGTGTTTCAGAATAGCACTACTGCATGATCCCAGAGAGCACTGTGGACAGGGTCTCAAAATCAACTGGCCCTCTCGGGTCCCAAAGACACCCGACTGGCCATAACCAGAGCCTTTTCGGTGGCAGCTCTGTACTGGTGGAATGAGCTCCCAGAAGAGATCAGGGTCCCATGGGAGCTTTTACAGTTCCACAGGGCCTGCAAGATGGAGCTCTTCCACCAGCCCTTTAATTAAGGAGCCGCCACCAACAACAATCAGCAACAACAACTGGAAGAAGTAGTGCCCTGAAGATGCAGTTACCTGGTTTCACCATCTACAGTCTGTGCCCACTGTGAATGTATGGAAAGACCAACAAGCTGACCAACAAGACAGACCACCAGATATATCAACATGACTGTCACCATCATCTTTAAGTAATACTAACTAGAGATCTTGCTAGCACTTTATAATATTATAATTCTGTTTTAGAAGGTTTTACGATTTTATAATTATTTATGTGTTTTATCTTTGTGTAAGCCGCCCTGAGCCTGCCCCAGTGGGGAGGGCAGGGTATAAATTGAACAAACAAATAAATACATGATCTTTGTGCTGGCTGTAATAGGTAGAATCTGCCAATATGTTGTATATTCCTGCTTCAGCAATGCATGTTTCTGATTCTGACTTTACAATGTTATGTCAAAAATCTGTACTAAGTAGTTCTTCATGCTACATCATGGATCATTCATGAAGAGGAGAACATTATCAGTGGTTTACTCACAGTGAATGATTGTATGCTTTGGGTTTCACTTGATGGACACAGTAAATTTCCACAGTACGTTTTCTGAAGAAATGGGTAAACAGCTGAGGATCAATCGTCAATGTTCCCTCTAAGCTGTGGAGTCTTGTGGGCAAAAATTCTACTTTGTGAGGTACTGGCATTAAAGTTGTGAGTGAGTGATTTGGCTACTGCATAAATTAGTTTGCTCTGGAGCCATTCTTCCTGAGCTAAGACAAAAATGTGTGAGATGGTAGGTAGGCTAAAAAATTGTGAGCTAGCTCATACTAACTCAACTTAGTGGGAACACTGAATGAGATGCAAATTATTCAGCTTGGTGATTAACTCTAAAAGGATCTGTCTAAACTGGGTAAATGTGCAACAAAAGTGAAAAAACTCATGCATTTAGGGCTAGCCTCTCCCACCTCCAACATAAGGCTGCCCCTCCCAAATAGGGTGACTGCAATAGTCTAGAGAAGGAGAACCCACAAAGCTAAGCCACACTGCCATTTAAATTTAAATCTATGTAAATAGTAGTATCAAGGAAATTGTAAGTATCTGGTCTTGCAGTTCGAGTGTTGGACTAAGGTCTGGGAAGCCCAGTTTCAAATTCCCACTCTGCCATGGAGAGAAGTGGAAGGGGTCCATCATAGCATGTTTCAGCACCTCCAGCCGGTAGGTGGCTGGCATGAGAAGCTGGCACTGGGAAATACCACGCCCCATGGCCCTGGGTCAGCTTATACCAGACTCTGCCCTCCTTTATCACCCGTGGTAGCTGGTGGCGCTGCTGCTCATCCTGTACTGCCCCCTCACTCACCGCTACCATCTCTCATAGCCCTTCCAGGGTAGGCCATCTTGTTGCATGGCCATGAACTGCAGGTCATGGCTCCATTGCCTTGTGGACCCCTGTGTTGGAGACTCCTCATTGGACCCTGAGGTTGCCTCAGGATCTTTGACTTCCTGGTCTGGGTAAGCCTCCATGGGTGTTGGGGAACATCAGTCTGTGGAGGGCCACCAAGAAGTCTGGTGTCCCGTCCTAACAGCATGGGGCGCAGAAGCATCTTCACCTGGGCCAGCGTGACCTTCCCTGTCAATCCCAGGAATCTGATGGTTACCTGGATGACCAGGCACTGCTCCACATGCCCGTGGAAGCAAGCAATAGATATGGTTCTCACCAGAGGTAGGTCAGCAGGCAGTGGGGTGACTGGATCATGGATATTGAGCTCCCACTGTACAGCATTGCCATGAGTGGGTGGCCAGCCTCTTGGATGTCCACCATCAGCATGGGTGGCCAGGGATCCCCTGAGGACACCTGCATCGTGGTGTCCCAGCTGGTATCACATTCCATTAGTGGGCACTCTTTCTTAAAGTGTCCCCACTGCAAGGGGGTAAAGGTAAAGCAAGGGCCCCGATCAACCACCATGCCGTTCCTGTTGGGTTGCAGTGGGGTCATGGGTGATCTGGGGAGCCCTGCCATGGGGCCTGGGCTCCTACACTGGGGGGTCCTGGCATGGAGCCTATCCAAGGCGGGAGCACCTGGGCTGCCACAGAACTCTTCCACTGACAGAGTCGGGTGATTGGCCCCGAGTCCCCAGCTTGGAGTTGGTCTACCACTGGCCTTGGCACCCTCCCATGGTTCGTCTCGACCCTCAGTCACCAGAAAGTTCTTCCATGGGTCCATGGCCTCCTTTAATCCATCCGGTTCCCAACAGGCTATCCAGTGGTGCACCTGGGTAGGTAGGATCTGCAGCAATTGTCCTAGCATGTTTTGGTCCACTACACACTGCCTGCCATAAGTGGTGGGTTGGAGCCACAAGGTGGTGGAGTCCTTAAGGGTTACAACCAACGCTTGTGGATGCCCCATGGGTTGGTGGGTCATGGCCCTGAACTTCTGCCACTGAGTTTCTGGGGTGACCTCATAGTGATCCAGTATTGCAGCCTTCATAAGAACATAAGAGAAGCCAATGTTGGATCAGGCCAATGGCCCATCCAGTCCAACACTCTGTCACACAGTGGCCAAAAATACCGGGTGCCATTAAGACGTCCAGCAGTGGGGCCAGGACACTAGAAGCCCTCACAATGTTGCCCCCCCCCAAGCACCAAGAATACAGTGCATCCCTTGCCCCAGACTGAGAGTTCCTATCTATACCTTGTGGCTAATAGCCACTGATGGACCTCTGCTCCATATGTTTATCTAATTCCCTCTTGAAGCTGTCCATGCTTGTAGCCGCCGCCACCTCCTGTGGCAGTGAATTCCATGAGTTAATCACTCTTTGGGTGAAGAAGTACTTCCTTTTATCTGTTCTAACCTGACCGCTCAGCAATTTCATTGAGTGCCCACGAGTTCTTGTATTGTGAGAAAGGGAGAAAAGTACCTCTTTCTCTACCTGCTCTATCCCATGCGTTATCTTATAGATGGCTATTCCCGGAAAGGCTGAGTTTTAATTACCAGGATAAAAATATATAAAATTGACTCTGTTCCAAAAGCGGAAAGAATTATGGATCAAATATTCAATGTAAAAAAGAAGCAGAATGAAAATAATCTAAAACCGGATGTGGAGGAAGAAGAAGAAGAGGAGGAGTCCTACTCACAGGATTCAACAAGCCAAATTTCCTCGTCATCAGAATCATCTGAATCGGAGAAAGGGAGAGGCCGCTCCCAAATTGCAGAAAATGAAAAAATCTAAGAAGAAAAGACTCTAAAACTAAAGTATGAGTGCTAAGGGCAGTAATTGTGCCAAGCTAATAATTTTATATTTGTATAATCAAACTAATCTCTGTATAACCTGTATTAATAGGTTAAAAAGATCTTTTAGCTTTTCAGATTGTGATTTGTATTAGTCTTTACCCTATCCTCATATCCAGTAGGAGATTTAGAATAGAGTGGTAGTTTTCCTTCCCCTATCCAGTAGACTTTATGTATCTAGATCTCCCTGACCCATTTCCCATAGTAATAGTGATAGGGCATTAGTATTCCTTTCCACATTCCATATTTGTAGTGTAGTGTGTAGAAAATGCAAAATAAAAAAATTCCCCTTCGGGGGGCCAAAAAAGAAAAAGAAAAAAAGGAAACAATGGCAGAGAACCCATTAGAGATAATAGGAGCCAGGAGTGCCAATCAACTTGCATGGGCTCCATTGAAATACATTACAGCACAACTTGCAGTGAAAATGCAGAGTGGATTTTCAATTAATGTCTCTGGGCCCAGATAAACTGCTGTGGGACTGGAACAACAGGCCCCACAGTGCTGTTGTTCCACTCTAGGGGCTGTCATTCCAGCCCCAAAACACTTCTGCTACTTCCAGGGGCTGTCATTCCACTCTTCAACCTGTCATTCCAGTGCCAGTAGACTTCTCCTACTCACAGAGGCTGTCATTCCACTCTGGGGACTGTCATTTCACTCCCAGAACACTTCTGCTACTCCCAGCAGTTCTCAGTCCACTCTGTAACTTGTCATTTCTGTCCCCAAGCCATTCTGCTACTCCCAATGGTTTTCATTCCACTCTGGGGGCTGTCAATCCAGTCCCAGAACACTTCTGCTATTCCCACAGGCTTTCATTCCACTCTAGGAGCTGTCTTTCCAGTTCCAGAACAACTTTGTTACTCCCAGGTGCTGTCATTCCACTCTGGAGGCTGTCATTCCAGCTCCAGAACATTCATGCTACTCTCAGGGGCTGTCATTCCAGTCTGTGACCTCTCATTCCAGTTCCAGTTGACGTTTCCTACTATCAGGGGGCCCCATTCAATTCTGGGGGCTGTCATTTCACTCCCAGAATAGTTCTGCCATTCCCAGGGCTGTAATTCCATTTAGTGGCTGTCATTCCAGTCCCAAAGCACAAATTCTATTCCAGGGGACCATCATTTCACTCTGGGCTCTGTTATTCCAGTCCCACAACAGTTTATTTGAGCCCAAAACATTAATTGAAAATCCACTCCACATTGCAACTATTTTATGTTATAATGCATTTCAATGGAGCCCAACCAAGTCAATGGTATTCCTCGCTTCCATTATCTTCAATGGGCCTTCAAGCCTCTGTCATTTTTTCCAATGGGCAATCCTTTCTTTCCTTTTAGTACATCCTTTCTGCTGGGCTTGCAACCCCCCCCCCACTTGGAGTGTGATTCTATGCTTGACATCAGTCCTGTTGAGCTGGCATTGCCACATTGGCACTGGGTTCTGCTGGGTGCTCTGTGATTGTACTGGTTCTGCTGGGCTTGGCCCCCATGCTCGGATTGTGATTGAATTGGCATTGCCACATTGGCACTGGGTTCTGCTGAGCACTAGTACATTGCACTGGTTCTGTGGGGTGCTTCTGTGGTAGACATCAGTCCTGCTGAGCTGGCATTGCCACAATGGCACTAGTACATTGGCATTAGTACATTGCACTAGTTCTGCTGGGCTTGCAAAAATGCCCCCCCCCTTCAGTTTCTAGTGCAGAGATTTTCTGGTTTGACCTTAGTCCTGTTGGGTTTGCACTGCCACAGTGGCACAGGTATTGCTGGGCTTGCAAAAATGCCCCCCTCCCCCTTCCGTTTCTACTGCAGAGATTCTCAGGGACATTGATTCTGTTCTGCTGGGCTTCTGTTGCCCTTGCTGTTTCTCCCTTATTTGGGGGCTGTAACTTGGACCCCATAATTCCCCTGTGAGTTATGCTGGGGGGCGCATTCCACTGCCTCACAAACCTCACAAATTGAACCTGTTTGTTTAGCCCCTAAAAGTTCATGACAGTTCATGGTTCGTGAACCGGACACACCATGAACCGAACCACATTTTCATGGTTCATACCCATCCCTACTCTTTTTCTATTATATACTTTTTAATGCTGAATTGAATGGTGCACATTCCTTATCAATAACATAACCTGCCTGGCCACAATTTGACAGGAGCAGTTTAGGCCAATACAGTGACTAGCAAATAACTCATTCTGAGTCCTTGGGGCAGAAGAATAACTGCCATTTTAGAATCTGTGACAGATAGACAGATGAGTCACCTCAAGTAAAAAGAGATTGTTTTTATTTTATATTTTTGAAATCCAGTGAGTGAGAAAAATGAATTGATTTTGTTAGTGATTTTGATAAACAATTTCCCCCCCTGCATTTGAGAGACTGTGACTGAGCAGCAGAGAAAGTGTCCTATTTGTACTGAAAGAAATTTTTTTAAACTTGATATTAATATATTGAAATGTGATAATTAGGTAATCATATGAAGAAACCTGAAGGCCTTCTGTTCCAGGTGCACATAATACTCTATAAGCAGTTCTATTCAGAGAGCAATATTCAAGTCCAGTAGCATCTTGGCCCCGGTCACACAGGCCAGATATCGCGTGGGGGAGGTGTGGCTGTTTGCCCGGGAGCGAACTACAGCGCGGCCGCCGGATCACACCTCCCGCCGACGTTCCGTGGTTCGGGGGAAGGTGCCGATCATACGTCACTCCTGCGGTGCGGCAAAGAAGCGGCCCAGAGGGGGTTGTGGTTTTTTTAACCGAAGTGTGCACATGCGCCGTTGGGTGCCTGTGCGCATCCCATGGAGACTAGGGGGAAAAAACCCTTTTTGCGATGGGACATGGGCGGGCGCCGGATGCCACGAGCTACCACCGGAAACGCCATCAGATGCCCGCCCTTGCCCTGCGGTTTCCGGAAACTAGTACCTTGGAGGTACTAGTTTTTTATGGCGCATCATCAGCGGGAAGCCTCGGGTTCGCCACGGGAGCTCTACGCTTCCCAGATGTTGCGGTATGATCGCGGCCAAAAAATCCGCCTATCTTCCGTCTCTGTAGCGTGGCTAATGCTCTGTGTGACCGCAGCCCTTAATGACCAAAAAGATTTTCAGGTTATAAGCTTTTGAGAGTCAGAGCTCCCTTTGCCACGGAAGAATGGAGCTTTGATTTTTGACAGCTTATTCCCTGGAAATCTTGTTGGTCTTTAAGATGCTACAAGATTCTAACACTGCTTTTTTATTACTGACCAACACAACTACCCACCTGAAAACTAGGGATGCCAGCCTCCAGGTGGGACTTGAGGAGACCTTGTAATTACAGCTCATTTCCACACTTCAGTGATCAGTTCCCCTGGAGAAAATTGATGCTTTGGAGGGCGGCTTCTATGGCACTGTATTCCACTATCCTCCCCAGGCACCATGCTCAAATCTCCAGGAGTTTCCTAACCTGTATCTGGCAACCTTATCCCCCCCTTCCCCCACTAGTGGGACCTGGCAACCCTACTGAAAACTATCTTGAATTTGGAGGTTAATCTTTGGGAAGTATTCATCATATGTGCATGGGGGCTAATAATGGAACTGGGAGACTAACAAACATATTTTGTACACACCCACTGAATGAAAGCAGCTTGTGATGCACCACAGAGAGTCAAAAAGAGCCACGCTCACAACTCAATACCTCATGAAATGGCCAGAAGTGCTCAGTGTTATTTAAAACACCCCACTAAGCAACTGCTTTGTGCCCTCCATTATGGAAAGTATACAGATGGACTCCTCTGAAGACCCTCCACACCTAAGATGACATTGATACCTTTTAGGGAGAACAGACCAGTGTTCAGGTGAGAGGCTATGCAGAAACTGAGTTTGTTAAGTAATTCCACCCCCCCCCCAAAAAAAAGAATGAACTTTTACTAGTGTATGTGAAAGAAACTATGTTGTTAGTACTGAGGAGAGAGTTGATGTTACACTGGTATCTCCAAGGATTACACTGGTACAAGTGTTTAAGAATAACAGTTGCCAGACAGTGCAAGCATTCCAGATTTTCTGAACTGCTAGGAAAGAACTCTCACCAGGGGATTTTAGACAGGCTGTGATCTCTCTATTTCTCTCAAAAAACCCAACTGTTTCATCTCTTGCTCTCGACAACGGATAAACACACCAGCTGTGAACAAGCATACTAAAAAAGGCCAGAGTGAACATCAATCTATTGGCATCCAACTATAGATTGATTTCCATGCAAGCTTGATCATATGTTATGAATACATTTCATAGCATGTATCCTGTGTGTAAAGCTCTCTGAGAAAATGTTGGAACAAGTATTTTGTTACCTGGCTGATGAGTTATGGTTTTTCCAGCTGGAGCTGGTAATATAATAGATCCAGAAGATGAGGCCTCCATTTTTACTGGCTTTCTGGCTTGTGGGAATGAAGAATGCCTAACCACAGACGGACGCTGTGATAACTGATGGCTTGCTGCACTTCTCCTTTGGTAGATCTGTACACGCTTTTCAGCCCCATGAATAGATAAGCTTATACCTATCAAAAAAAAGAAGAAGAGGGAAAACTGGTAGATGCAAAAGGCAAATTCTAAACAAGCATTTTACAAACATGGAGATTAAAATACCATTCCAAGTTCCTTGAAGGAAGGGCAAGATACAACTTTAACATATTCCTAAAATAGTGTTGCAAGGTCTGGTTTGGAAAACACCTGGGTGGAGCCTGGGGAGGTAGGGTTTGGGGAGGGGAGGGACCTCAGCAGAGTATAATGCCATAGAGTCCACACTCCAAACCAGCCATTTTCTCCAGGGGAACTGATCTTGGTCATCTGGAGATCTATTGTAATAGTGGGGAATCTCCAGGTGACACCTGGAAGTTGGCAACCATTTCCTAAAAGAGAAAACGAACCAGTTTGTTGGGTTCCAAGAAGAAAGAGAGTAAAGAGCATTCATAGTACAATATGCTCAACTCTGTCAGGCTTGGATACCATAGGTAATACTGGGGTTATGCAGAATAGAGCAATAAAATTTTGAAGTTAGGTAGTTTCTTCAAATGAAGAACAATTTTCTTTGGCTCTGGTTAAGACACTGAAAGGGCCAGCTTACCTTTCTACTCAATACAAGGAAGGCTGTGGTCAATGAAAGTAAGTTCTGTGTTACAAATTAATCCTTTATTTATGAATAATTTTTGTCAGTTATGTAACCACTCAACAGCAGTTCAACATTTTCATTTCATTTGTTAATAACTACAACCTAAATTATAAAGCAGGAAGCAAAGTTAATATCTCCTTTACCTTTCTACCAAAGGTGCTTCCTCATTTGTGGGACTGAAAAAATTATCTATAACCTGCACAGTTAAGATTATCAATAATAATCCAATCAAATTAATAAATAATAAGCCAATATGATCAGATGCAAAGCAGCTCAAGACTTCTGTAACAGTTTGCGTGGAGATGCTGATGGATTGCTTATTACTTAAACTGCTGTGCTAAGCTGCATGTACCCATTTGCATGTGCTTGAGAGTGCGAGACGATGGAACTTTGCTGAACGAACCCCATGGGAAAACTCCATGTGTGGGTATTGTGCCTGCACAGAGGTATGTAGTCAGACAGTGAAAAGTCACTTTCAGAGGAAATTACATCTGAAGAGATTTCCCCCCTCTAAGAACATGAGAGAACATAAGAACATAAGAGACGCCAATGTTGGATCAGGCCAAAGGCCCATCCAGCCCAGCACTCTGTATCACACAGTGGCCAGAGATACCAGTGCCATCCAGAGGTCCACCAGTGGGGCCAGGACATTAGAAGCCCTCCCACTGTTGCCCCCCCCAAGCACCAAGAAGACAGAGCATCACTTGCCCCAGAGTCCCTATCTATACCTTGTGGCTAATAGCCACTGATGGACCTCTGCTCCATATGCTTATCTAATTCCCTTTTGAAGCCGTCCATGCTTGTAACCGCCACCACTTCCTGTGGCAATGAATTCCATGTGTTAATCACTCTTTGGGTGAAGAAGTACTTCCTTTTATCCGTTCTAACCTGACCGCTCAGCAATTTCATGGAGTGCCCACGAGTTCTTGTATTGTGAGAAAGGGAGAAAAGTACCTCTTTCTCTACCTGCTCTTTCCCATGCATAATCTTATAAACCTCAATCATGTCACCCCTCAGTCGTCATTTCTCCAAGCTAAAGAGCCCCAAGCGCTTTAACTTTTCTTCATAGGGAAAGTGTTCGAACCCTTTTATCATTCTAGTTGCACTTTTCTGCACTTTTTCCAATGCTATAATATCCTTTTTGAGGTGTGGTGACCAGAACTGTACACAGTACTCCAAATGAGGTCGCACCATTGATTTATTCAGGGGCATGATGATACTGGCTGATTTGTTTTCAGTTCCCTTCCTAATAACCCCCAGCATAGTGTTGGCCTTTTTTATCGCAGTCACACACTGTCTCGACATTTTTAGTGAGTTATCTACTATGACTCCAAAATCTCTCTCTTGGTCTGTCTCTACCAGTTCGGACCCCATCAACGTGTATTTATAGTC
>NW_015176100.1:14643-14807 GCF_001447785.1 Gekko japonicus | reverse complement strand
CACTTTGCACTTGACCACATTGAACCCCATTTGCCATGTTGACGCCCACTCGCCCATCCTCGACAGATCCCTTTGGAGTGCCTCACAATCCTCCCTGGTTCTCACCATCCTGAACAACTTTGTGTCATCTGCAAATTTAGCCACTTCACTGCTTATTCCCAACT
>NW_015176100.1:14408-14592 GCF_001447785.1 Gekko japonicus | reverse complement strand
ACCCTCCACTGAGAACATTGCTCGTTTATACTCACTCCCTGTTTCCTATTAATTAGCCAGTTTTTGATCCACAAAAGGACTTGTTATTTTATCCTGTGACTATTCAGATTACTTAGGAGCCTTTGATGAGGAACTTTATCAGAAGCTTTCTGGAAGTCAAGGTAAACAACATCTATTGGGTCCC
>NW_015176100.1:0-12731 GCF_001447785.1 Gekko japonicus | reverse complement strand
ACTGATTTTCCTCATCCCACCAAGTTTCTGAAATACCCACAATGTCTATTTTTCCCTCCAACACCAAGCACTCCAACTCCCCGATTTTACCTCGGACACTCCTAGCATTTGTATAGAAACAGCTGTAATTTCCCATACAAGTTAAGCCTGCAACCTTCCTCTTGCTATCTTGATTCCCACCAAGTTTCTGAAATACCCACAATGTCTATTTTTCCCTCCAACACCAAGCACTCCAACTCCCCGATTTTACCTCGGACACTCCTAGCATTTGTATAGAAACAGCTGTAATTTCCCATACAAGTTAAGCCTGCAACCTTCCTCTTGCTATCTTGAGACCTTGTCAGGCAGTCCATGTCACTAGCTATGGTCTCAGTGGACAATTTCAATCCACCTCCCTGTAGAAAAGCAACAGGTACCCCCTCATCTCTCTGAGATGAGCCAACTCGAACCAGAGACTTTTCATCTCCTGTCAGCTTCCTAAATTGCCAGTGAGGGGGGGGGGAGCCATGATAATTTGGCACTTAGCCATTATGGCAACAATTCAAAAACAGGGTAGTAAAGATGCACTTCCAGTAAAGCTAGGTAAACATATCACATATCTAAACAAGGTGCAACCAGACTTCCATTTCTGTAATGACCAACAAGTGACTTGGCACTGAATATTTAATTATCTATACACCTCCTGTAGAATGAGTTAGGATGGCAAAAAGAGGAGAAGGAAGAAGATGAAGATGAAGAAGAAGTGGAGGTAGATACAGAACAGGAAAGACCCAAGCAGGATCTAGAAGAAAAACCAGCGAAAACAGAGAAAAAAGGGAAAAGAGGCACAAACACAAAGCCAACACCATCCCATATCCTAACAAGATTTCGGTATAGGACCAAAGGGCAATACGCTATAAAGATGTTAGGGGGAAAAAACTTTTAAAATTGTATCAATAAATGTGAATGGCCTTAATAGTCCCCAGAAAAGAAGGAAGATATTTCATCAAATCCGCAAACTTCAAACAGATGTGGTGTGTATACAGGAAACTCATATAAAAAATGATGAAAAATATTTAATATGTAAAAAATTAGATAAAAAATTTATAGATATGGATAAAAAGAAGAAAAATGGGGTTGTAATATATGTTAAGGAATCTCTCTCTCTTGAATTAATACATGCTTCAGATGATGGAAGAATTGTAGCTGTTAAAATAAGAAGACAGGAGAGAGAGAACCTGATTACTAATATATATGCACCAAATCAGACTCAAGAACCCTTCTTTTAAAACGTTATATGAAATTGTAAAAAATCAAATGTTTGAAAATACATGTATTATAGGTTTTGGATCCAGACGCAGATAGGAAATCAATGCAAATAAAGAAAAAAAAGAGCCAAATCATACCACAAAATTTCTTCGAGATGGTAGAAGAATATAAATTAATAGATATATGGAGAACTAGAAATCTAGAGAAGAAAGACTTTACATATTACTCAGCTAGACATAACTGTTGGTCGAGAATAGATATGGCAAGGACATCAACTAGTTGGATATTCGAGACATTGGAAGCGGACATACTGCCAAAAACATTTGCTGATCACAATCCGATATTACTCTCTCTTAAAGAAGTGCATAGGAAACCAAGATGGAGAATGAATCTAGGCTTACTGAGAGATTGTGAAATTATAAAAAAAAGGATTAAATGGAAGACCCTTCAAGATAAGAAAGGGGAGGGTTTGGATTACCAAATTGCAAATTATATTATCAGGCAGCAGCTCTAAGTTGGATAAAAGAACGGATCTGTTTTGAAAATATTAGAACTTTAAAATTGGAAGGACATGATTTACATATGGGATGGCATGCATACGTGTGGTATGGGAAGGATAAGATACAGTATAATTTTAGACATCGTATTATAAGAGGAGCTCTAGTGAGGATATGGAATGAAATTAAAGAAAGACACGATACTAAGATACCAAGATGGGTATCACCACTTAGAAGCATTCATTAAACCTTCCCTTATCAACACATGCGATAGAGAAAGCTATGATACTTTATTAGACAAGAATAATAACCTGAAATCTGAGGAAAACCTGTTATCCCTCTATAAGATTAAACTAACTTGGTGGGAAACTATGCAACTACAATCTAGATACCTTAAAGATGTGAAAATAGGTTTTGAACAAACTATGATGTAACTGGACAAGATTTGGTTATCAACAAGTGACAAAATGATACAGAAAATATATAGATTTCTGTTAGCAGAATTCTTGCAAGAAGTAGTAGTTAGTGCAACAATGATATCCTGGATGAAGGATATAGGTTATAATATAGACATAGACAAATGGGCAAATATATGGAAATTGGTAAAATATATGAGAGGTATTAACTACAAAGAAAATATTTACAAAGTATTCCACCGGTGGTATTGGTCCCCAGATAAAATAGTGAAGTATAATCCAACATTATCTAAAAATTGCTGGAAATGTAAAACAAACGTAAGAACTTTTTTTCACATGTGGTGTCGTTGCGAAAGAGTGTATAGATATTGAAGGATGGTACAAAATATAATAATAGAAATAAAGACGATGGATCATATATTGCTAGCTTGCCCCAACTGGAGTATGGAGAGGCAGAAGTATATTATACCTATCTTGATAAAAGAAAATCTCCCCCCCCCCTTCCCTGGTCAATTTCTGTTCTCTTATCTGATAGAGTGGATTCAGTTACCAAAGCAGTGGCCTTAATTCTGGCCATGGTGGCAAAAAAAAAAGGAAAAAGGAGGGGAAAGTTGAAACCGTTCTGATTTGATGTAGTGGGTACTCGCTGGAGGATTTATCCTCTCCGACGATTCCAGCTAGTGTAATACACTCATATTGGGACAATACACCCTATTGCTTATGATTGAGCTTTTTAAAATAGTGCTGATGTTTTATTTTTTCTTTTACTGTATGAATGGTACTTTTATAATGTGTGCATAAGTGTGCTTAAGACTTCTGGTCATGTAAGCCGAAATAAAGTATAAGTATAATAGAAATAATGAATATAAAAATGGATTTGTCACCTGAGATTGCCATATTAAACATAATACTGGAGAGTTATAAAAGGAAAGATAAATATCTGATAATTTATATACTTACAACTGCTAGAATCTTGCTTGCCAAATACTGGAAGCAAGAACATTTTCCCACATGAGAGGAAATAGTGTGTAAATTATTAGAAATGGCAAAAATGGACAAACTAAGTCTTATACTCCAAGGGAAGGAGGACAATAGTTTTGTGGAAAGATGGATGTATTTGTATGACTGAATTAAGTCAATATGGGAAATTTAGACTCCAATGTATATAAGGGGAAATATGTAAATCAATGTAAATTCTGGATAATGAAAATAAAAAACTATTATAAGCCAAAAAAAACTTTCAACCCACCTCACCCTGTGTTTGGTAACGACAGCTGGAACTTCCGAAGGGAGAGATTATATCCACTCGGTGCTTCGGGAAAAAGCCTGATTTCTCCCGCAGCTGCCACTAAGTGGGGGTACCAGCCGAAGGTCCCATGCACCCAACCTTCTGCCCGAGGGATGGAGGAGTCTCAAAGGACACAAGACTCCAAACCAAAGCAAAAATGTCAGTGTGGCAAGAGAGCGATTCTCTGCCGCGTCCACAGCACCCCGCTGCAACCGGAAGTCCGCGGCTCTCAAACATCTGACATTTATTCTATGTGGCTCTTATGTTAAGCAAGTTTGGCCACCCCTGCTCTTGAAGGAAGTTTGAGTCCAGTGGCACCTTTAAGACCAACAAGGTTTCATTCTGGGTATAAGCTTTCCTGTGCATGCATATTTCTTCAAGAAATGTACATGCACACAAAAGCTAATACCCAGAATGAAACTGTGTTGGTCTTAAAGGCACCACTGGACTCAAACTTTGTTCTGTTGCTTCAGACCAACAGGACTACCCACCTGAATCTATCTTCATGGGAGGAACTCTAGTTGCCCTGGAGGGCCAACAAAAGGGCCATGAAAGCCCAGGGCCTTCCACTAATGCTGCCTCCAAGAACTAATATTCAGATGTTTGCAGCCTCTGTATATGGATGTTCCCTTTAGTTCTCACAGCTAGTAGCCATTGACAGGCCTGTCTTTCATGAATCTGTCAAAACACCTTTAAAACTACCCATGCTATCACTACATCCAGTGGCACACTTCTTCAGAGGATGGGGATCCGTCTAGCTGTATCTGAAGAAGTGAGCAGTGACTCACAAAAGCTCATCCCCCTTTAAGGTGCTACTGGGCTCTTGCTCTTTTTTTCCCCTCTCTGTCTCAGCCACATCAGACCCCATCAGTATATATTTACAGTCAGGATTTTTTGTTTCAACATGCATTAACATACACTCACCTACACTGAATTTGTTATATTGTTGCCCACTCACACAATTTAGAGAGATCCTCCTGGATGTGTTCACATTCTGCCCTGGTTTTCACTATCCTGAATAATTTGGTAGCACTGGCAAACTTGGCTACTAGACTGCTTACCCCCAATTCCAAATCATTTATGAGTAACATAAATAGCACCAGTCCCAATACCAGTCCTTGTGGGACCCCACTGTTTACTTCCCTTCATTTTGAGAACTGTCCATTTATTTCTACAGTCTGCTTCCTGTAGTTTAATCAACTGTCCCATGACAGCTAAACTTACTCGGGAGTTTTTGGTGAGGTACCTTGTTGAAAACCTTTTACAAGTCCAAGTCCAAGTTTGTCTGCCAGATTGCCCTTATCCACATGCTTGTTCACATTCTCCAGTCTACCACACAAACTAGCCTCTTAACCTAAAGTTGATTGGGAAGATTTCTATATTTCCACTGCATTCAGCATGAAGACAAAGCATCTTCAGAAAAAATCAACTGGTGGGATTCAGTTGGATTGGAATTCTTGCATTTTACAGATGAAGATATTTCTTCCATGTGTTGATATTAAAGCGCTGAGGAAAACAGGAAGCCAGCAGAGCACAAGTCTTGAGGAAGAAGGCCTCTCTTCCCTCCTCTCTCTTACTCCTCACCAGGGGTCATTTCGTGGAAAAAGAGCTAGGGGAACTCATTAGCATAACTCATTAGCATATGCCACACCCCCTGACATCACCGGAAGTGTGTCATAAGGCCACACCCCCTGCTGTCACCGGAAGTGACCAAAGTATGATAGCATTTTAGCTTCTAGGGAGAGCTAGCCCCATTAAATACAGTGGGACCTGCTTCTCAGTAAATATGACCATGCTGAAAAAATACAAACACTATATGCCAGAAGTCTGAAGGGAATCGGGGGAAGATTGATCTGAGCTTGTTATGATCTGACCCTGATATTATTTATATCAAGTTGTCCACATTAAGAGCCATTTGGGCAAAAATAAACGAGCACCTTAAAGCCAAACAGAATTTTATTCCTTCATAAATTTCCGTGGGATTAGAGCACACTTCTTCAGATGCAATGAGCGTGTTTGACAAAGTGGGCGCTAGTGCCTGAAACCGTATGCTGGAATGAAGCTTTGCCACAGCAGACCAAGACGGCTACTGCTCTGGGATTATCATCATTTGGGCAGAGGTTCTCAAGATCTTGTTTTAAAAATGAATAAAGAGGGTAAGGAAAGCCACACTTTAGAGCGTCTGTGCATCCCGAGCTCTACGCTGACCCCGGGATGCACAGACCCCGAGGCCATTGTTTCGCCAGACGGAAGAGAGGGACGGGGCTACTCAGCTGTCAGAGGGCGGGGGAAAGGCCCGAGCAAGGAGGAAAGACCCCTGGAGAGCCCCAACCTTACCTCTAGCAGTACCAGACGACGGGATGGAGAAAGCAGGTCCCGGCCGTCTGACCAGAAGGGGACACTCCCTGGCTAGGGATGCAGACTATAACGGGGGTGGGACCACAGGAGGGGAAGCACCGCGCACCTAGTGGCGGCCAGGACCCGGGGGAAGCCGTCTGAACCCCCGGTTAACTTTTCCCCTCTTGAACGCTGGGCAGGAACAGGCGGATGGAGGATGCTTTCTCCCCGACGGGCTGTGTGAGTAAGAGGCGGCGGCGGAGGAAGCGAAGACGATAAAGAAGAAGCTGCTGCCGCCGGACCCTGGGTGAATGAGGGCCGGAAGCAGGGCGGAAGCAGAGGGCGGGGCTTCATCGTGTGCCCCGCCCCCCGCACCTCGCCCGGGGGAACGGCGATCCCCCGTGTTCCCCCCCCAAACGACCCCTGCTCCTCACACATGGTGTCATTAGATTGTTACATGCAAGCTCCATCTATCAAGAGCTTGGGGGCAGGGTCATTTGCACTTAAGGAAAGCTTGCACGCATCAGGTGCCTTGACTAAGCACTGGAAAATAGGAAAGGAAAGAAGGGAAATATGCTGGGCAAGCTGTTCTTTCCCTCCCCTCCTCTCCTCTCCCATCTTAATCATCATCCACCACTCATTTTGCCAGCTTCCTATTCTTTGCACATGGAAGGGATGGATCATAGCCAAGACTGTAGCATTAGTTCCACTCTAATGCACACAATCCAATGTATGTAGACCACAGCCTGAAGGTGAATTCACATACAGTCACAACCACATTCTTATAACTTAACAAAACAGTCTGAAATATTAATTCTTCTCACTGTACACAACCCCAACTGTACTTGTAAGTGTAGAATGGAAATCCAATGTGAAATACAGCTCATCCTTTTAGTTAGCAAGCAGGTTACTGTATAACTCCACAATTGATTCTTTATAGAGTCACTTTCCCACTCAGATTCTTGAAAAGAACACATTTAAAAACCCAAAGATGTGTATCATAAAAATAATGTATTAAAGTAACAAAATTGATATGCTTTTAAATAATTGATAAGTTACAAGATTTTCACTTGCTCAGGTCTTCCTATGTGAAGAAAAGCATTAGGCACATGAAAACGTTTGTGGAATACAGTCTGTAGAGAATTGCCTCAGAATCCTCCTCAGTATTTTATTAATTGGAGCTTCAAATTGGAGAACAAAAGGTTTAACCTCTCACACCTTGCTAGAATGGCACACCTAAAAGGATAGAGTCATGGAAAGTAAAAAAGCTAGCTAGCATTTTTTTCCTCTTGAGGCAGAAAGATCAGGGATGATCCCAGAGGGGGATGGACTCTCAGAGGGAGATTATAAATTCTCAGGACACCAGGAGGAAATTCTTGTCATGCTCTTACTTCTTTAGTTCTACACAAGTTGCGAAGGACTAAGTGTTTACTTAGGGTTAGGGTTGCTAGGTTCCCCTGGCCACCAGTGGAAATGCAGGGTTGCCAGATCTAGGTTGGGAAACTCCTGTAGATTTAGGAGGTGGACCCTTGGGTGGACAGGAACCTTATTGGGGTACAATGCTGTAGAATCCACCCTCCAAAGCATCCATTTTCTGCGGGGGAACCAATCTCTGTAGTCTGGAAATGAGCAGTAATTTCAGGGGGATCCCCAGGTCCTACCTGGAGGCCGGCACCCCTAATAGGGCCTCCATCTTGACCACATGTCAAGGCACAATGGGGAGAAGCCTGATCTCTGTAATTACTGTATTTTTCGCTCCATAAGACGCACCTAGTTTTTAGGAGGAAAACAGGAAAAAGTGCCTCTTCTGCTGCTGTTCAGTGGGGAGAGAAGCCTATGCAAATCAGAATGATTCAAGAGGGCTCTTCTACACAGGCAATAGGGTTACACTGTACAAAAGACTTCACAAATTATTAGGGTACACCCAACACCTCCTGTCCACACATGCTTAAGGTAGGATAGCAGCTCAATATTTCATTAGCAGTGGTACTGAAGAATATCTGTTCCAGTGCAACAGAACAAAGTTTGAGTTTAGTGGCACCTTTAAGACCAACAAAGTTTATTCACATGAAAGCTAAGACCCAGAATTAAACTCTGTTGGTCTTAAAGGTGCCACTGGACTCAAGCTTTGTTTGGCACACTTTGTGTTTATTGACTGTTAGCCTTTATTTAAGCTGGTTATAGCTTAAAAAAGAGGGGGGAAGGAAGGAAGGAAGGAAGGAAGGAAGGAAGGAAGGAAGGAAGGAAAATGTAAGGAAAGGGATAGAAAGAAAGGGAAAGAAGGCAGGAAAGGGAAAGAAAGAAATTGGAGAAAGGAAAAGAAAGGGAGCAAAGAAAGGGGAAGAAAAAAATGGGAAGAAAGGGAAGAAAATGAAAGCTTCTGTGTATGTTTGCTTTCCCCAAGTTCTAAATGACCCCACCAGCTGTTAAAAAGGAGCTTGAAGACTTACATTTGAAATGACACGTTCTCAGGTCCATTAAGCATATAAACACGAAAGTAAACCAAGAGCTCCAAGAGGACCAAACTAAATCACACAAATATTAAGGGAAGAGCAGACTGTTCCATTGGGAGTGGGGGAGAAGGCTGAACGGGGCTTGGATCTTCAAGCCTTCCCATGGGCTCCCGTGGGCTGGGGGGGGAAGGCAGTATTCGCTTCATAAGACGCACACACTCCCCCCCACTTTTTTTGGGGGGGGGGAAGTGCGTCTTATGGTGCAAAAAATACGGTATACCACACATATTTGGTCTGGCTGTCTCTAAATCAGTAAATGGGAGGGCCAGCAGCTGAGTTCACCATCCTTGGAACACGATAGCTCAAAATTGCAAAAGTGCAATAGATTGTTCATGAGTTTACAAATAAGAACGAAGCACAGGATGTGGCAAGTAGTTGGAGTATTCAAAAGGAAACACAAATAGAATGCTAGATTTAAAACAGGAGATCCTTCAGATTTGTTGGTGGCAGTGGCTACTGTTAGCAGAGTTTGAGAAATAATCCAATCCCATACTTTGGAGTTTGGTTTCAATTATCTTTATTCCAACAGGATTTGCAAAAAGATAATAACTGACTGCAGGCCAATCCAAGAGAGAGGCCTTCAGAGTACAAACCCTAACACAACTAACACACAGCAGAGAGAGAGAGAAAACAACAAGAGGTAGTCTGAACGTCAGGCAAAAAAACATTCAGTAAACCCTGAACACTAGAATGCACCACAGCTCTCTCTAGGGTACAAGTGGACTAAATTACTCTTTCAGCAGTATTTACATTAACTAAACTCTTAGCAGGCTGTTGCTTCTCCAAATGTTACTACCTACAAGGAAGTTGGTGCACGCGCACACGCGCACGCACGCGCACACACACAGGAGTAAGGGAAAGGAGCAGAGTCACTGAGAGGGGATAGCCATGTGATTTTACCGACCTCTTGAGATCCAAGGGAACTGGGCTTCTAAGTTCTTTCACACAGTCAATAACAAAGTGGGTCAGCAATTCCACATTAGGGATGGGCATGAACCGGGAAAATGCAGTTTGGTTTGTGGTCATTTCCTGTAGGAGCGCACAGGAGCGGAGCTCCGGCAGTAAAGAGCCCAGGGGGCGGGCACATGCAACAAGCCCCACCCCCTGCTCCCAGCATCCCTCAGTCAGAGCAAGAAGCAGCCAGGTAAGCTGCAGAGCCCCCCCCAAAAAAACAATCCAGTGGCCCCTTTAAGACCAAGTTTTATTCAGGTACAAGCTCTCCCTTCTCTGTGAGGACAGATCTGCACGTCCCCCCCCCCAATAGCCAGCAATCCAAAACAGTCCAGTGGAGCCTGAGCGGTGGGTGTTGCCTTCTGACACACTTCTGGTGATGTCAGGAGGTGTGGCATATGCACATGAGTTATGCTAATGAGCTCCTGCACCTCTTTTTCTACGAAATGACCCCTGCTTTCATTATTCATTATATTAGTTAATAGTTGAGCTATCCTTAACCTGCTGTCTTTCTGTACAGATGTAAGTCAGTGTTTGATGTTGATCTCATCAGTTAAATACCATCCAGATGAATTCTGTGTAACAGTTCAAGAATAGACAAGTTAACCACAGAGGAAAAGCAATAAAACTAACACAAAACTTATTCACAGTTATCTTCACCCTTCTGTATTTCCTGGGAAACAGCTTGAATTATGCAGCTGCTTTTATGATACCAAATAAAAATACTAATTGACAAATTTCTGTTTCCCTTGAATGTGGAGAAAAAGAATATTTACTGCCAGAGTGTGCAAGTAATTATAGAAATATTAGGATCCTCTTAAGTGTCCTTTTCTCTGTGGTGGAGACAGAAGCTTTTCAGGCAGGAATCCAACCCAGAATGTCATATTGCTGCTGCCCCAAGAAGAGGGCATCAACTAGCAGCAGCTGGGGGCAGGGGGAGCAAAATCCAATCACCATTTGCCATCAGTGCTGGACGGTGCTACTTGAAAAATATCAACTAAGAAATGGAGAAAAGAACTAGAGCTCTCGGTCACTGCTACAGGAGAATATCAGTTGCCAGTAAGTGAGTGAGCAGCTGAGGAAGGAGACAAAACCAACCTGCCACTTTTTATTTTGCATCAGACTGTTATGGCCAGTCATTGTCACCTAAGGTTGCCAACTCAAAGTTAGGAAATTCCTGGAGATTTTAGGGTGGAGCTTGGGAGGGGATGGTTTGGAGAGGTGAGGGACCCTGGCAGGGTATAATGCCATAGGGTCCACCTTCTAAAGCACCCATTTTCTCCAGGGGAACTGAACTCTGTTGTCCAGAGATCAGTTGTAAATCCATGATATCTCCAGGCCCCACCTGGAGGTTGGCAACCCTATACTCACCATGGTAATATTATGTAAAATATTAGTCTAGTCTGAGATTTTCAAGGGACAGCACTCTAAATATAATATATCCATGTAATGTAGGCCTTAATTTCCAGCAGAGCCCAAATGGATCCTACAGAAAGGTCTTTGAAGTCTGAAGCGGCTCTTGGTGGCCCCAGAATCTAGTCCTCTGATCTTAAACGGCAGAGCAACACAATTGTGAATATCTGATGGGCTATGCACATGCAGTCCTGGCTGCTGGGTTTGGCTGGGAAATCACATGTGCAGCACCTCATCTGGCTAAGGATACACAGAACCATGTGTACTTGTGGCAGCCAGCTGGATAAGGCTGTGTGGAGCCAAGCTGTTATTGCACAAGATCAACACTGCAATAAGACTTCAGATTTTAAAGCCAATTTCTTCCTTCCTAGAGGAGGAGACAGACAATGGGTTTGGGTATTATTTGAACAAGTCAGCCCTGCTAACCTTTCCACTGTAAGAAAGCAAATATTAAATTACTAATCATTCTGAACAGTCATTTCTCATGCGCCTTTATCTTTCCTGACAGATTTAACACATGCTGAAGAAGTTTAGAATTAAACCAGAAAATTACATGTCACTATAAATCATTTAGCTTCACAGCCACAATTTAATTAATAGTTTTAAATAAATATAGATTTATGGTTTCATCTTGGCCTCCTAAATAAGGTTGTAATAGAATAATTGCATGGTTTTCCACATGAGAAAGGTATTGTAGTGAGCTTGCCTTTTGCCTTCTGTGGCTCAGTCTATCCCACACGGCAAAGAGAATGCCAATGTGCCTTTATTATTGTAGATGCCTCCTCAATGGGCCTCAAGCGTCAGAAAACTGGTTTTGGTCAAGTGCCTATCACGACTTGGAAAAACTGACCCCACACAAACCTCTTGGCTGAAGGGAAGAGTCAGGTGTGCATCTGTGTCAAAAGGAAAGGGCAGTTTTGATAGCAGAAAAGACAAGGAGAGAAGCAGACAGCTGCAGGTGGAAAATGTCATTTTCACAGCTGTTTTAGGGTGACCCTGTAGGGTTGTCAAGGCATGAGACATTCAGAGGTGGTTTGCCATTGCCCACCTCTGTGTAGTGACCCTGGTACTCTTTGGTGGTCTCTCATCCAAACTTTGACCAGGGCCAACCCTGCTTAGCCTTTGAGATCTGATGAAATCAAGCTAGCCTGGGCTATCCCTCTCTCCCTCTCCCTCTCTCACATCCCCTGGGGAATCTGATGTGGGGTATCAGATCTTGAACCATGAGGAAGGGGGTATAAATATTTTAGTAAAATAGGCCAGCAGCAGTGATTCTCTGTGTATTTTAAATACAGCAAACACTACAGAACTGCCATAAATTTCCAGTGTTCTCTTTCCTCCAAAGGGAACCAGCTCAGGTAAGCAGTAGCCCCTTTAACTTTGGAGAAGTGGAATATGTGTAACAGTATTAATTACAGACAGGTAATTAATTTAAACACCCACAAATGTTTCATAAACTAGACTCCCTTGGCTTTCTTTTCCCACAACCCTCACTACCAGGTATTACTGCATTTCTTTCTGTATGAATTTATCAGCAATTTATTTCTCAATAATAATCCTATGGTTAACAATGTAAGAAGAAATAAGTTTAGAAACACAAGCCCCTGACTCTGAAACATAGCATTCTGTAAGTGCTATTTTTGATAAGGTGCATTTTATACACAGAACAAAGATTTACATTCCGGTCTTCCGGTTGATGGCGGCATGCTCACGGACTCACCTCCCGGTCCTCCCGGGGGTGTCTCCGTGCTCTGGTGGACGGAGGGGGTGAGCAGGCTCGTAACCCCCCCAGGAGCCTGGGAAAAGCACCTGGGCAAGGAGCTTTGTGGGGGTAGCCTCTTCTCTGGCCGAATGCCAGAGAATCGAGGCTCCCCCTTGCTCCAGTGGTCCGTCCAGCCGAGAGACCTGATGGTACAAGTGAAGCTAGCCGGGTCAAGCACAGGAGATCAGGCATTTGAAATGATGAATGAAGAGGGGTTGGAAGACCAACTATGAATGTGAGTCAAATCAGAACTGATTTTTAAATGAAAAGACACTTTTTACCCGAAGCGGTGAAACGGCAGAAGCG
>NW_015176099.1:87712-102694 GCF_001447785.1 Gekko japonicus | reverse complement strand
AGAAGGTCCCAAGTTCAATCCCCGACATCCTTAGCTAGGAAGTGGGATAGGGGGAAAAAACCTCTGCCTGAGATCCTGATGAGCAGGTGCCAGTCAGAGTAGACTAGAAGAAGAAGAGATTGGATTTATACCCTGCCCTTCACTCGGCGTCTCAGAGCTTCTTCTCCACACAACAGACACCCTGTGAGGGAGGTGGGGCTGAGAGAGCTCTGAGAGAACTGTGACTGACCCAAGGTCACATCAGCAGCTGCATGTGGGGGAGTGGGGAATCAAACCCCGTTCTCCAGATTAGAGTCCACTGCTCTTAACCAGGGTTGCCATATTTTGAAAATCAATAAAGAAGACATATTTCCCAACTGACAACCTCAAACAAGTGATCACTCTAACAAATTTCATTTTAAATCCCCATACTATTTAAACTGTGATAATTGCTACTAACTAGGAATATTCCTAACCTTCCAATCCAAAAAGAGGACATTTTCATCAGTTTTTTTTAAGAGCCCCAAAGAGGACGGACATCAAACTAAAGAGGACATCTGGTAACCTTGGAGTAGATAGTACTGACCCTGGTAGATCAAGGATCTAACTGAGCAAAAAGCAGTTTCATGTGGGAGAAGTTTTTAAGAGAATGAGTAGAAAATCTGCTTGACTTTTTCACGGTCAGAGTGGTTCAAAGGTGGAATCAGAGGCCAAGGGAGGTGGTAAGCTCCCCTTCACTGACAGCTTGCAAGAAGAGGCTGGACCAATATCTGTCAGAGATGCTCTAGGCTGATTCTGTATGGAACAGGGGGTTGGACTGGATGGTCTGTACGGCCCCTTCCAACTCTATGATTCTATGTGAAAGAGCTCTGCCTGAGACCCTGGACAGCCACTGTCAGTCTGAGTAGACAGTAGTGGCCTTGATGGACTGAGGGTCTGATTCAGTAGAAGAGAGAAAAAGAAGAAGAGATTGGATTTATACCCCGCCCTTCACTCGGAGTCTCAGAGCGGCTTACAAACTCCTTTCCTTTCCCCTCCCCACAACAGACACTCTGAGAGGTAGGTGGGGCTGAGAGAGCTCTGGCAGAAACTGCCCTTTTTTCAAGAACAGCTGTGCCAGAACTATGATTTGCCCAAGGTCATCTAGTAGCTGCATGTGGAGGAGTGGGGAAATCAAACCCGGTTCTTCCATATTGGAGTCCACGCCCCTAACCACTACACCCTGGAGAAAATGGCAGCTTCAGAGTGTGGGCTCTATGGCATCCCATCCCAACAAAGAACCCTCCCCAAACTCCCCCTTCCGCAAGCCCTGCCCCCAAACCCCAGGAATTTTCCAAGCTGGTGTTGGCAAGCCTACAAACCTGAAGGAAGGATGGGCTTCAGTCAAGTAGTGTGAGAGAGTCTACTGCTTCCTCCTGGTGCCTCTTCAGGGCAGGGAAGCTGGAAGGGCCAGGAGGCAACAGTAGTGGCACTCGGAGAAAACTGTTACAATCTGAGGAATCAGTGGTGAACTACGGTTTCTCCCCAGGTTATGGAGATGGTCTGTGGCTCAGTGGAAGAGCCTCTGCCTGGCATGCAGAAGGTTCCAGGTTCAATCCCCAGCATCTCCAGTTAAAAGGACCAGGTCACAGATGATGTGAAAGACCTCTTCCTGAGTTGCGGGTGAGCTAACTGCCAGTCGGCGTAGACAAGACTGACCTTGATAGTATTGGGATATTTGGTTAATATAGCGGAGCTTGCCCAATCGTAAAAGTATGATACGGAGTGCAGTAAAGAAATCTTCCAAGAAGTATATTGCCAAAAAGGTAAACTTACCTTTATTCAGGTAGATTCAGTTCACATTCAGGTTGCAGTCAAAAGAAGAGAGAGAAGCCTAATCTAAAGAGTACTTTCCCTATCCCAAATGTATGTGGTAATATGAGGGCATAGCATCTACAGGAGAGATTTGCAAAGACATGTGTCTGGAAGGCCATGTGAAGTGAGGGAGAGGACAAAGAGAGAGGAAGGGTAAGAGGGCAGCTCCCAGGTTAAGACAAAGAAAGGCATCCCACTCAAGAAGATAAGACCCATACAGACTTAGAATGATGTAGTGCCTCCCACACC
This sequence comes from Gekko japonicus, assembly GCF_001447785.1. Taxonomy (NCBI): domain Eukaryota; kingdom Metazoa; phylum Chordata; class Lepidosauria; order Squamata; family Gekkonidae; genus Gekko; species Gekko japonicus. Next base: position 100,612 of record NW_015176099.1, on the reverse strand, counting down.
GATGTCCCTCCAACAGATGGACCAATGGTCTGATTCGGTAGAAGGCAGTTTCATGTAAGTTCACACTTCTCCATCTGTACAAGATGCTCTGTGGGCCAGACCTGAAGAGTTTACAGGAAATGGAGATTATTTTCAGGGAGGGGCTGTAGCTCAGTGGTAGCACATCTTGGCCTGTCCTGGTTCAATCCTTGGCATTTCCAGTGGAAAAGGGCCAGGTAGTAGATGATATGGAAGACCTCTGCCTGAGACCCTGGAGAGCTGCTACCAGTCTCAGAAGGAAATATTGACCTTGATGGGCCAAGGGTCTGATTCAGTATAAGGCAGCGTCATGTGTTTTCTCTTTAAAAGCCTGTTTCTGTCTCTTAATGTTCATTTATTTCTTGTTATTGCACTTTGGGAGAGAGCTGTTTTCGTGTTAACCTGATGGACCAGATATTGGAATGTAAGGGGAGTCTCTGTGTTGGAGACTTGCCACCCCACACTCTTATCAGTTGGCCCTGGGATGTATTACACCCTTCCAAGGTCAGTTATGGAAAAACACACAAAAAGGATGATTTCCCACAAGCGCTGTTCCGCACTCACTCTTCTCTTTGGCCCGATAAAAGGTAAAGGTAAAGGTTCCCTTGCTCGAAAGCCAGTCGAGCCCGACTCTAGAGTTGCGGTGCTCATCTCCATTTCAAAGCCAAAGAGCCAGCGCTGTCCGAAGACGTTTCCGCTGTTACCTTCCCACCGAAGTGGTACCTCCTTATCTACTTGCAATTTCTTGCTTTCGAACTGCTAGGTTGGCAGGAGTTGGAACTAGAGACGGGAGCTCACTCTATCATGCGGCACACTCGGGTCTCGAACTGCTAAACTACCGACCTTCCACAGCCTCCAGTTCAGCGTCTTAACCACTTGAGCCACCGCAGCTCCTGTCTACTCAATCCTGTTTTTTGAGGATTGAGTAGACGCGGGGGAAATCACACGAAGCTGCGGGGCAAAATGCTTGTGTGAAATTGACACGTACCATCGGGGCAAAAGGGAGGAGTGAGCACGGAGCAGCGCTTGCAGGAAATCACCCAAACAGTCATGCATGAATGTCATGTATTCCCAGGGCTCTAGTCGGGGGGGAGCTCTCAGGTACGGAGCTCCGGAAGAGAACCTCTAGGGGGCGGGGCGGTCACGTGGTGAAGCCCCGCCCCCTTCTTTACCCCGCCCTCTGCTTCGATCCTCATTCTGTTTGGGAATGAGGATGAAGCAGGAGGGTAAGTAGCCGGGCCTTCTGACACACTTCCGGTGATGTCAGGGGGTGTGGCCTTCTGTCACTTCCGGTGATGTCAGGGGGCGTGGCATATGCAAATAAGTTATGCTAATGAGTTATGCTAATGAGCTCCGGCAGCTCTTTTTCTACAACAAGACCCCTGAATATTCCTAAACAGTATCTAAGTCCCTGCAAACTGCCCCAATAGCAAACCTCAGTGCAGGCTGAATTGCAAAACAGTGTCGGGCACAGGGTTGTCAGCTCTGGGTTGGGAAATACTTGGAGATTTCGGGGCTGGAGGAGGGTAGGGTTTGGGGAGTGATGGGATTTCAATGGCGGTATCATGCCATAGAGTCCACTTTCCAAGTGGCAGTTTTCTCCAGGTGAACTGATCTCTTTTACCTAGATATCACTTGCAATCCCAGGAGATCTCCAGACGTCACCAGGAGGCTGGGAGCGAAGTGGCCAGTTCCTGGGATTTGCCTGCTGTCATTTTGTGGGATTCTGAGCCAGCAAAAGAAGCACAAGTGTGCATGCTCTGCTCTGTAACTTCTTGATTTCTTTTCTGCGAGCCACCAGAGAGGGTTCAATAAAAATCTGTTTTCTTCACCACTTGTGTGTTTATTGCCTCCGAATCCCACAGTGGAAAAGAATCTTTTGCCCCTTGGCATTACAGGAACTCTGGAACATCCTTCCATTTCTAGTAGGAGCAGGTGAGGCAAGCATCTAAGTTTGTCAATGAGACCTCTACGTGACTGTAGGCCTTGGAAGATGCCTGGACTCTCCAGCAGAGGTGGACTGGCCATCTAACTTACAGGGGAATTTCTCAGTGGGCCAGTGCCATAGAACAGGGGTAGGGATGGGCACGAACTGCATTTCTGTGGTTCATTTCAGTTTGCAGTTTGTGGCTGAACCAGAAACCGAATCATGAACCAACATGATCTGGGAGGTTGGTTCGCAAAACAAACCAGTTCATATGGGTTTGTGACCCCCTACTTTCTGCTCCCCACCACTTTACATGGAGAGAAGAAAGCAGGGGTATCTCAGAGAAAAACAGCTGAGTGGCGAGGAGCAGAAAGCAGGTGTTTAAATGGCTCTGAACCATTTAAACCTCTGCTTTCTGCTCCCCATCACATTTGGTGAGGAGCAGAAAGCAGGGTTTTAAATGACTCAGAACGATTTAAACTCCTGCTTTCTGCTATTCATGAATGGCAATGAACTGCCTTAAAATTCGTGGACGTTTGTAGTGGCTCGTCAGTTCGTAACCTTCAGTCTGTGAACCATGAACTGCCCAAAATTCGTCATGAACTTTTGTTTGTGAGCCAGTTCGTGCCCATCTCGAAACAAGGGTCCCCAACATTTTTGGTCCCATGGGATCCTTTGGATTTCTGACAAAGCATGTTGGGCCCAGCCACAAAATGGCTGCCATGAAACGGCTGCCACAGGAGGCGAAGCCAGATGTAAAATGGCTGCCACAATATAGCTTCAGTCCCACAGTGAAGATCTTCGGGCTGTGGTGGCAGCTGCTGCCAAAGCAATGTTTTAAAAATCTACACAGCCCATCAAATCTCCAGTGGTCAACCTGAAGCCTTGGTGGACAGATGCCAACACCTAACCTCTAAAGACACTTGGTGGGTGCCAGGAAAGGTCCTGGAGGGAGCCATAGCACCCACAAGCAGCACTTTCAGAACCCCTGAAGATCAAAGGTGGTCAGGAGCAAGAAGAGTCAAGCCCCAGCAACAGTGTCAGTGCCTCAGGGCCACTGGCAATGGTAATCAGATCACTGTGTCTGCCTCACTGCTGACAGAGCAGGTGGAGGAAAGGGGTGAGCTGTTGCCCATTGTCGGCCCCACTGAGCTGAGCAGATCCTGCAGCACCGGTTTATACTTCCTAGTCCATTCCTTTTTTTCACCCCGGAAGAAGAAGAGGAGGAGGAGGAGGAGGAGGAGATTGGATTTATAGCCTGCCCTTCACTTGGGAGTCTCAGAGTGGCTTACAAACTCCTTTCCCTTCCCCCCCCCACAACAGACACCCTGTGAGGTGGGTGGGGCTGAAAGAGCTCTTTCAGGAACTGCTCTTTCAAGAACAGCTCTGAGAGAACTGTGGCTTGCCCCAGGTCACCCAGCAGCTGCAAGTGGAGGAGTAGGGCACCAAACTCAGTTCTCCCAGATTAGAGTCCGCGAACTTAACCACGACATCAAACTGATGTTCAGGGTTGGACCTGGACTAGGGGTTTAACCCCCCGCTCAGTCAGTAGGCACAATGGGTGGCTTTGGTCCAGTTATGATCTCCCATATTGACCTATTTAAAAAGACGTAAGAACACTGTCTCACCCAGATTTTGAGATCCTCAGGGAACCTTATCTGAAACTTGGTTGGCTGGAACCCAAAGGAAAGACTTTTATTTATTATTACATTAGGCTTTTATACCACCCTCCCTACAAACAGGCTGTGTTGCTGCCCAGTGTGTTTGGAACATCCTCCCCCAGTAGTTGCGCAATTACATTCCTCAGAGCTTTCCAGACTGGTTTGAAAACCTATGAGTTCCACAGGGCCATTGACGTAAACGAAGGGCCTACTTGAGGGATGTGCATATTGATATGTTGGTACTATTGGACAGAAAATGCCTCTCTTTTAGGTAATTCAATTTTTAAATTATTTTTGTTATCTTATTTCAGCATTGGTTTGTGGCCCAGTTATGCCAAAAAAGTGGCAAACATTTATTACAAAATAAATAACATGGGGGCGGGGGGGAACTTACTGGATCAGACCAGTAATTCATCTAATCTGGTATCCTATTTTTTGTAGTGTGATTTTAAAGTGGTTAGGTGTCTTAGATAATTTGAAATGTGGTGTTGGAGGAGAGTTTTACAGATACTGTGGACTGCAAATAAGACAAAGTGGGTTCAAGATCAAATCAAGTCTGAACTCTCCCTAAAAGCTAAAATTACTAAAGTGAGGCTATCATCCATTGAAGAAGAAGAGATTGGATTTATACCCTGCCCTTCACTCGGAGCCTCAGAGCGGCTTACAAACTCCTTTCCCTTCCCACAACAGACACCCTGCGAGGTAGGTGGGGCTGAGAGAGCTCTTTTCAGAACTGTTCTTTCAAGGACAGCTCTGACAGAACTATGGCTTGCCCAAGGTCATCCAGCAGCTACAAGTGGAGGAGTGGGGAATCAAACCCGGTTCTCCCAGATGTGAGTCCACGCACTTAACCACTACACCAAACTACAAGACTCACTGGAAAAAACAAAAATGCTAGAAAAGGTAGAAGGCAGCAGGAAAAGGGGAAGAACGAACACAAGGTGGATTGACTCAGTCAAGGAAGCCACAACCACATTGGTTGTTAACAATAGGAAAGGTTTAACCCATTTTAAAAAGCAAAAAAGAGGACATATTTTTTGACTGACTACTTCAAACAACTGATCACTTTAACAAATTTCATTTTAAATACCCCTACTATTTAAACCGTGATAATTACTACTAGCTAGGAATATTCCTAACCTTCCAACTCAAAAAGAGAACATTTTCATCGTTTTTTTAGAGCCCAAAAGAGGATGGACACCAAAAAAAGGACATGTCTTCTAACAAGAGGACATCTAGTAACCCTAAATAGGATGTTTACCCAGAGAGTGATTAAGATGTGGAATTCGCTGCCAGAGGAGGTTGTGAAGGCCACAAAAACAAACAGCTTTAAAAAGGGATTAGATAGATTCATGGAGGATAAGTCTATCAGTGGCTACTAGCCATGGTGACTGAGGGGAACCTCCACATTCAGAGGCACTAGACCTCTGAATCCAAGAGTCAGGAGGCAACATCACAGGAAGACTTTGGCCTCTCTGCCCTCTTGTTGGCCTTCCAGATATGGTTGCCAGGCCTGGGTTGGAAAAAACCTGGAGACTTTGGGGGTGGATCCAGGAGAGGGCGGGGTTTGTGGAGGGGAGGAGCCTCAGCATGGTACAATGCCATAGAGTCCACCCTTCAAAGCAGCCGTTTTCTCTGGGGGAGCTGATCTCTGTCGGCTGGAGATCAGTTGTAAAAGCAGGAGACCCCCAGGCCCCAACTGAAGGCTGGCAACCCTACCTCCAGAGGAACTGTTTGACCAGTATGTGAAACAGGATGCTGGACTAGATGGACTATTGGTCTGATCCAGCAGGGTTCATCTTATGTCCTTTTGTTTTGGAAGATGTTAATTCATTGTCACCATAAATCAGAAGCGACTTGACGGCAGGTAACACACACGGCTTGTTATTCTCTTGCAGAGAAATAAAGCAAACATTGTTGTCTTCAAATCTGACTTGTGGGCTTCCCGGAAGCAACTGATTGACCAAAGTAGGAAAATAAAACAAAAATCCAGTGGCACCTTAAAGAGAATCACAACATTTATTTCCAAGTGAGCCTTCATAAAAGCTCACATGAAAACACATGTTGTGAGTATCTTTAAGGTGCCGCTGGGCTTTTGTTTTATTTTCCTGGCGTGGCCGATCAAAGCTTCTGGGAAGTCCATAAACCAGACTGAAAACAACGTTTGCTCCCTAGCAGCTGGAATTGAGAGGTACATTGCCTTTGAATATGGAGATTCAATTTCAACTTCAATTTCAATTTATTACGGGTCTATATGACCGAAGTCTTGACCAAAAAGAGAATGCAAAAGGAGTAAAATAGGTACATAAAATTAACATAAAATATGACAAGTGCATAATCACAGTCGATAAACATATAAAACCCAGGCTGAGCCCAGAGATTAAAAAATTACCTAACTACACTTGGGGCAGAGCCAACTGACTAAAATCCTCCGGAGATTAAAAGTCGATGTAGGTGTTTACAGAGATGATAAAGTTTTCAATGTTTCTTGAGAGCAGCAACCTTAGCCAGGAACCGTGCCACATTAGCAGTTATCAGTCCATCGGCATTTGAGAATATGGAGATTCCATTAGCTGTCATTGTTAATGGAAGACATCTCTTCTTGTACTTCTCTAATCACCTTCTTAATGCATCCCTAAATCTTCAGCAAGCGGGTTCTATCAATTAATTTTGAAATGGTATAAAGAAGAACTTTCTTTTGTCTCTCCTGAATCTACCACCAGTCAATTCCACACGGTGAACCCAAGGGAAAGAACGTGCGCTCGGTCTACTTTTTCTGCACTGTGCATAATTTCTATAACCCTCCAGCACTGTCTTTCCTTGAAATAAAAAAAAGCCCCAAACCTTTCTGATTAGAGAAGGTGCTCCAGTCCTTTGATCTTGCTCTAATGCTGCCCTGTGATCCTCCAAGGAAGGGAGGGAATCAAGTCTGAAATAAAGAAAGAAACTGTACCTAAGCAGGGTGATCCATCCTGCCAAGTTAACCATTGTACCTTGACTCCCAGGGATATTCTATTTTTGTAACATAGCCATGTTTTGTAACATAGCCATGTAACGTAGCCATGTAACATAGCCAGTTTGGTGTAGTGGTTAAGTGTGCAGACTCTAATCTGGGAAAATTGGGTTTGATTCCCCACTCCTCCACTTGCACCTGCTGATGTGACCTTGGGTCAGTCACAAGCTCAGGCACAGCTGTCCTTGAAAAAGAGCAGTTTGTGTCAGAGTTCTCTCAGCCCCACCCACCTCACAGGGTGTCTGTTGTGGGGAGGGGAAGGGAAAGGAGTTTGTAAGCCGCTCTGAGACTCCAAGTGAAGGGAGGGGTATAAATCCAATCTCCTCTCCATCTCCTCTCCTCCTCTTATCTTACAGTGAACGAAAGTCATTCGTTTGCAAAGGACTCTGTTTACATTTGTTAAGTACAGACCTTTTGTTAAGTATTGACTTTTAAGGCCTTGAGCTGTCCAGGACCAACGTACCTGTGAATGCATTCTCTGCTATGTCCCTGGAAGAGCCTTGTGCTCCACTGATAACAAACCTGCTGGTGACCCCTGGCCCTAGGAATGTCCGCCTGTCCTCGACCTGGACCTGGGCTTTTTCAGTCCTGGCCCCAACCTGGTGGATCTCTCTGCCGAATGACACCGGGGCCCTGTGGGATCTTGGGCAATTCCGCAGGGCATGTAAGGCAGAGATGTTCTGCCAGGCTTTTGGTTGAGGAGAGCAACGGTTGGTTGTACTGGCTGGTACCCTTTCCCCACTATATTTGTGTGTATGCAGGGGTAATTTCCTGCAGGAGTGCACAGGAGCGGAGCTCCGGCAGTAAAGAGCCCAGGGGGCGGGCACATGCAACAAGCCCTGCCCCCTGCTCCCAGCAGCCCTCAGACAGAGCAAGAAGCAGCCAGGTAAGTTGCAGAGCCCCCCCACCCAACCCTCCAGGTCCAAAACAGTCCAGTGGCACCTTTAAGACCAGGTTTTATTCAGGTACAAGCTCTCCCTCCTCTGCGAGGGCAGATCTGCACATCCCCCCCCCCGATAGCTAGCAATCCAAAACATTCCAGTGGAGCCTGAGCGGTGGGTGTTGCCTTCTGACACACTGCTGGTGATGTCAGGGGGTGTGGCATATGCAAATAAGTTGTGCTAATGAGTTATGCTAATGAGCCCCTGCATGTCTTTTTCTACGAAATGACCCCTGTGTGTATACATACATGTGTGTGTGTGTGTGTGTGTGTATTGTTTAAGTCTCCTCTCCACATAAATGGCCGGGCAGTCCAGAATGGAAAACAAAATTGTAAATCACTATCTGGGATCTTTTATTCTGGTTTTATCTCTAATTAACTGTGTACAGATATTTTAAAATTTGTATTTCGTTTTATGGTATTTTGCCTTCTGTACATCGCTCAGAGCCCGGCTTAAGCCAGGATAGGGTGATGGTGATGAGGATGGTGATGATGATGGTGATGAGGATGATTAATAACAATAATAAGGCAAGCTGGCAATCCAAGGGTTGGGTCCCCTCCCCAAAATAATTTTATCTGGCCTCTGCTCACTCTACCAAATATTAATGTGAGGCCAAAAAAAAAAAAAAGGAAAAACAAAGCCAACTTGTAAATGATACAGGTAGCCTACCCCTTAATTTTGGTATTGCTTATAATGTGCCTTTCTCCCATCGGCAAGCTCACACTACTGTACTTTGGTTTTTACAGGAGATGTTCTGTCCAGGTAATGATCAGATCCAGCTTTCAGTAAGCTGCTGAATTCTCTTCCCCTCCCTCCCTCCCTCCCTCTCTCTGCCTTCCCTCCCATATCCTCAGTCCCATCTTTTTAATATCACATTTTTCTCTGGGTGCCTTCTGAATATCCCGGCTATGTCACCAAGTACATGTCCTCCCTAACTGTCAATTGGCTTCTAGATCACACTAGCCCTCTTACAGGGTATCAGTATGTATGGGGGAAAGTTCACATCAACTACCTGGACTATCCTTTGGATAATTAAATCAGCCTCCAATAGTACAAATGCATGTGTTTGTTGAAGAGCCAATTGCAGAATCTAAGGCCATTTCTTCTACTAACAGATGTTGGTCCAGATGTCACCTTCCCTCCTTCTCTTACGCAGAAATCAAATATGATGATCCCAGTGTAGTTACAGACCCAATCACAGATATGTTGAGGGGGGATGAGATATGAAACCATTTATCCTGCTATAAGCTTGTCAATATAGATGCTAATGGAACCGCAGCCTGAAGTTTGGAAAATAATGAAAAAGGACTCCCGGATGGCAGTTTCCTTCTATGGAAATGTATTGGAGAAGACAGGTAGAGGATAATGCTAATGAAGACTTCAATGTTCTTTAAAATAATTTTGTTGGGGGGGGCAACGATTATTTAAAGCAGACATTCCGTTACAGCCCCCATAAGATTTTTTTTCTGCTTCATTTGTCAGGCAGCCTCCTAAGAAACCTCCGTATAATTTTCAAGTATGAGCATGCTAAATTTGGAACAGCTACCGCTCCAGGGTACAAGAGCATATATTGTACAAAATATGGGTCAAATTGGCAGCCTCTTTTAAGGATCAAGTGGGGAATGTCTGTAGCTTGGGGTTGCCAACCTCCAGGTCATGGCTGAAGATCTCCTGGAATTATACCAGATCTCCAGGCCACAGAGATCAGCGCCCTTGGGGAAACTGGCTGCTTTGGAAGGCCCTCTTCCCTAATTGCTTGGCAACCCAGTTTGGTGTAGTGGTTAGGAGCATGGACTCTAATCTGGGAGGACTGGGTTTGATTCCCCACTCCTCCTTATGTAGCTGCTGGTGTGACCTTGGGCCAGTCATAAGTTCTTTTGGAGCTGTTCTCTCACGAGCAGTTCTCAGGAGAGCTCTCTCAGCCCCACCTACCTCACAGGGTGTCTGTTGTGTGGAGGGGAAGGGAAAGAAGATTGTAAGCCGTTCTGAGACTCCTTTGGGTAGTGAAGGGCAGGGTATAAATCCAATCTCTTCTCGCTTCTTCCTCAACCCTATCCAGCCCTCTCCTTGAGTGTGGCAACCACAGATACCATAGACTCTACCCTCCAAAACTGGCATTTGCTCCTGGGAGACTCTCCAGTCTGGAGTTTAGTTACAATTTTGTGAGAACTACAAGCCCTGCCTGAATCTTAGCTACATGTAGTCAAAATTCACCCCCCTTTCCCCATCAACAGCAATCTTGTGCCTTCTGCTTCCTCTACATACAGAAGGAAGGATAGGGTTGCCAGGCTGCAACGGTGCACCGGCAGGGGGTGGGAGGGACCTTTCCAGGAGTGGGGAGGAGTGCTGCGATGTGTCTATATTACCTGGAAGCAGGGCTCTTTTAGTAGAAAATGCCCAGCAGGAACTCATTAGCATAATAGACCACACCCAACAGCAGATACTCATTAGCATATTAGGCCACACCCTGACAGCACCGCTTATTAGCACATTAGGTCACACCCCCATGTTACCAGAAGTGTGGTTATCCAGCCACACCCACCTTTTGCTTCTTATTCTGTTTACCTTGTTTGTTGTCAAAACCCAGGGCTCCTTTGCATGTTAGGCCACACACCCCTAATGTAGCCAATCCCAATGAGTTTCTGCTATTGGGTGTGGCCTATTATGCTAATGAGTTCCTGCTGGGCGTGGCCAACTCAGGAGCCAGCCGGAACTCTGTTCCTGTGCGTTCCTGCCCAAAAATAGCCCTGCCTGGAAGTGACATAGGCATGTTGGGGGTGACAGTTTTTGGGCAAAACTCTATGGCAAAATCAGCCTCAAACCATAGAGTTTTGCCCAAAAATCAGAGCAGCCCCCCTCATCACCTACTTGCCTACATCACTTCTAGTCCATCAAATCCTCTTGCTGGCCAGGTGGCCAGGGGCAGACAGGAGCCCAAAAAAACAGGCAACCCCCCCACACACACACTCACAACTGGGGAATGGCAACCCTAAGGAAGGAGGTGAGGTCTGTTTTGATTGTTTCTACCCCTCACCCCTGAACTGTCTCCATAAGACATTCTCCAGCATTGGCTGTTTGGAGATCTTGGGGTGCTGCAGGAGAAGAGGGCCTTCAGTGGGCTAAGAAGGGTATCTGGCTCTACTTAGGATTGCCCTGTAGGAGCATATCCTGTGACATTTTCATTTTGTATAGAATCTGTAAAGATCCAGATTAAGCCTTTCACCCCGCCTCCCCAATTACTTTCCTTTTTCAATATATTATAAACATGGGCTTGGCTTCAAACTAGACATTTCCATAGGCCCAAAGATTTCTGCTCGTAGAGTGAGATTCCCCTCCAGCAGCCCAAGAGGCCTCCCCGATCCTGTTCTTAGAAGGGAGCCAAGAACGAGATGTTGGGGAGCATTTCCAGTAGGGATGGGCATGAACTGGCTCTAGTCTGTGATGAATTCTGGCTGGTTCGTGATTCAGAAACCGAAGTTTGTCACGAACTTTCAAATGGTTTGTGGCAGTTTGCAGAAGTTCGTGAATTGACACATTTCCAGACAGACTGTTTCTGCTCAATTAAAATCTTTGCCAAATTTCAAAGCAACGGGGGGAGCAGGGTGAGGTTCCTTGTGCCATTGGAGTGTATAGCTTGCAGGTGGGGTTCATTCTATACACATTTGATCCTGCACCAGCACTTTCCTGGGGGAAATCTTTGAGGGGGGGGCATAACTCAGACTCCCTAAGTCTAATTTGCACATAACTTAGAGGGCATGTAGAGGACCATCAGGGGGAAGTCCCCTGCAAGTCTGATGACTCTAGCTTGCACTGGGTCTGTTCTATATATTCCTGAAACTCCTAAACCTGCGCCTGTCAGTTCCCCAGAAAGCACTTTCCTGGGGGTACCTTCTTGGGGGGGTGCATAACTAAGACCCCGTAAATCCAATCCTCACCAAACTTGATGAGCAGGTAGAGGAGAGTCAGCTGGAGATCCTCTGCAGGTTTGGTGTCTCTAGCATGCCAGGGGGCTGTTCTATCACATCAAAAACCTCATGAACCAAACCAGTTCATTTGGCATCTAAAAGTTTGTGACAGTTCATGGCTCACAAACTGGGCACACCACGAACCACAATCCAAAATGAACCGCATTTTCCCAGTCCGTGCCTATCCCTAGCTTCTAGCAGCTGTGGGGGAGGTGGGAAGTCATGCTCCGTGAGTGGAAATCCCTGAGCACACGGAAAAACTAGTCTGGATCTAACCCTTAAGATTCTTCCACTTCATAGGCTGAGAGGAATGTACCTTTGGCCCCGGTCACATGGAGAATCCATCCACAGGGATGGATTAAGGGCGGATCAAACCGGCGCGATCAGACGCCAACATCTGGCAAGCATCGCGCACCCGCCCCTAACCCGTCGCATCCGGCCGAAAATGCGGATCGAAAAGGTACTAGGGAAAATAGAGTACCTACCAGAAGATCCGCAGCAACGGTGGGCATGGGATTGTGGATGCGCCAGCAGCCCATAGCATCCAGCAGCCGTCCGCAACCCGCACATGCGCACTAACGCAGGACTGCTGTGTTGCCTCGCTGGGACTACTCTGTTGCCTCCCCAGTGAGATCAGGTGCCAACGGAGGGAGAAAGGAGCTGCGGGGGAGCGTAAGATCTCGCTCCCGTGCTTCTTTTAGCTCCGCATCTAATATGCCTCCCTTCCCCGACGGATTTTCCCGCTCGTGTGACCGGGGCCTTTATGAGGCTTACAGCCCAATCCGAAGGGTGGCAAAAGGGTTCAGGGAGCTGACCAGTCGTTATGCTGGCTGGACTCACTCTCCTTATCACCACCCCATTCCGCTTTCTTGGTGATTTGCAGCCTTTGCATCATATGGACCATGGACTTGTTTGGGGTCGCCGCTGGGGGGAGATTTCTAGGGCCCTGGCCAACTCTGTCCGCTCTGCTCTGACTATTAGGCAGGGCTCTGTTCCTTTAAGGGGGTGAGGTATATGCTGTGGACAAAGTCCCACCATTTGTGGCCCCGCCCCTTCCTGCCCCTTGGCTGTGACATGCACAGCACTTGGTCCCCGATCCTGTCAGTCGGTGCTTGGTTCTGTCCACCCTGTCCATCACAGTCCTGCTGTCATACCTCGTGACTTGTCTGGAACATGATGGCGTGGTGGCTGAGGATGCTGGTGTTGTTAGGGTTGCCAACTTCCAGGTGGCACCTGGAGATCTCCTGCTATTACAATTGATCTCCAGACGACCAAGATCAGTTCCTCAGAAGAAAATAGCTACTTTGGAGGGTGGATTCTATGGCATTGTACCATGCTGAGGACCCTCTCCTCCCCAAATCCCACCTTCCCTACA